>NC_041397.2:169598978-169851478 GCF_900747795.2 Erpetoichthys calabaricus
AATGTGTAAACGTATAAAGATGCATATTATCTCATACATTGCAACAGCATTCAAAGTTTGGTGCAAAAATTAAAAAATGGTTGGTGACCTACTCAAATGATCACTATTGCAAAGCTGCATTTTGTCTGTGGTTAAAACATGTAATGTTATCAATACTTTTATTTCAACAGACAGCAAATGGCTTCTTCATGCAGATGGAACAATAAGGCAACGTACAAGATTTGTTATGAATACAACTCCATCTCTGTCAAATTGGTATCTTCTAGCAAATTCATTGTTGTCCAGCATTTCCAAAACAGAACAAATCACAATCTCTCCTAAATCTTGGTGAAGTTAGGGGCACTTTCGTAAATTAGGAAAATTCATAAAATGCCTTATGGGCGGCACGGTGGCCGCAGTGGGTAGTGCTGCTGCCTCGCAGTTGGGAGACCTGGGGGACCCGGGTTCGCTTCCCGGGCCCTCCCTGCGTGGAGTTTGCATGTTCTCCCCGTGTCTGTGTGGGTTTCCTCGGGCGCTCCGGTTTCCTCCCACAGTCCAAAGACATGCAGGTTAGGTGGATTGGCGATTCTAAATTGGCCCTAGTGTGTGCTTGGTGTATGGGTGTGTTTTGTGTGTGTCCTGCGGTGGGTTGGCACCCCTGCCCGGGATTGGTTCCTGCCTTGTGCCCTGTGTTGGCTGGGATTGGCTCCGGCAGACCCCTGTGACCCTGTGTTCGGATTCAGCGGGTTGGAAAATGGATGGATGGATAAAATGCCTTACATTACATGTTCAATGTAATCATCTCTCTATATAAAAGTATTTGTGGAACATTTGTCTGAATCTGGCCATACCTAGTCTTTTTGACCAAAGTGCTTGCTAAGAAACATTCTTAAACTGGCTGACAAGCTAGCTGGGGATGAATGAACTGCTCTAATTAAAATTGTTCTTATATTCTTAAATATACTGTCCCAGAAATCTAATCTTTGTATTACATTAGAAAATGTCATCAAAATTGTATAAATGTGATATTTTCACAGTAACATTAAGAGTGGTGCTATTTACCTTATGATAACATCAAATGAGTCTATAACAGAACCTAAACTTTTATTTCTCAAGATGGCTCCATTGCCAACAACAACACAGGTGTTACAGCTGCTTCTGTAAAAAAAAAAATAAATAAAAACAAAAAGAAAATGATGTAGTTATAAACAAGTATATAGAACTATATAACTATTGTATTATTCCTTATTTTAAACATCTCAATGTCAGAACATGGCATAAGAGTTTATTTACAGGAAGGCAGTAGGTCAAGATAGCATTTCAGGATCTGTTTTCAAGATCTGTGCTGAGCAGTATGCACCAGTGTTCATGGTAATATTTAATCTTTCCTTAACCCAGTCTGTGATACCAACATGCTTTAAAAGATCCACCATTGTTCCTGTATCTAAAAAATTATATCCAACCTGCCTGAATAATAATTGTTTCATTGCACTCTAGCAATTCTAGCAATGAAGTGCCTCAAGAAACTAGTTATAAACCACATATGCTCTTCTCTGCCAAAAGAACTGCATCCATTACAGTTTGCATATCACTCCAGTAGTTTCACAGTGGATGCCATCACCTTGATACTTCATACAGTATTGGCCCACCTGGACAACAATATAGGGAATTGGGTGTAAATGCTACTTACAAACTATAGTTCTGCCTTTAACTCAATAAACCCCTCTAAGCTAATCAAAAAGCTCAGGTTCTGCATCTGGGCAGTTCATTGTGCAGCCCGATTTTTATTTTCCAAAATGCAAACCACAAATTGTTTTAGTGGATGGCCACACATCATTATCCCCCATTCCAAAGGGCTGTGTTCAGAGTCCTCTATTGTACTCTGTCTACATATACAACTGCATACCTGCACAAGACTCTAACAACACTGTTAAGTTTGATGATGACACAGCTGTATGTAGTAGGCTTTATATTTAACAACAATGAGCTGGCTTATCTAGATGCTGGTGTCAGGACAAGAGTCTATACCTTAATGTCAGCAAGACAAAGGAGCTGATTGTGGACTTTGGGAGAAAACAGCAGAGGCACTACCACCGTCTCTCAGTATCAACAGCATCCAAGTGGAGAGGGTGGACAGATTTAGTCTACATCAGAGGACCTGACCTGGCCCAAGCACATCAACAGAAGGAGAAGAAAGGGCAATGTCTTTACCACCTCAGATGCCTCAAGGATTTCAGGATATCCTCACAGACATTTAAGAACTTCTATACATCCACCATCAAAAGTATTCTGACAGGAATTATCACAATCTGATTAGGAAAAAGCATACAGCAAGATCACACGGTTCTGCAGAGAGTGGTGTGGTCAGCTGAACACATCAATGGGCGTGAGCTCCCTTACTTCCAGGACATCTACACCCAAGTGATTTGGACCAGGACAGAGAAAATTATCCATAACAACAGCCATCCCAAAAAGACATCTTTTCTGTGCTACAGAGTTTTTTTCCACAATTGATCTGCATATTGAATAAAGAAAGTATCTAGAACTACATGATGCTAATATTGTTAACTCTCTCATATTAAGTTTTTAAGTTATTCATTTAGTTATTTATCACATACTTATAATTATTTTAATGACTGTTGAATATTTATAAAGTCATGTATCATTATTTCCCCTTTATATTCTTCTTTAAAGGAAAAGTCATTGGAATTGAGCAGCTAAGTATTTCACTACATATTGTACTGGATGCATAATTTGTATGTGACAAATCTGAGGAGATACCACACCCAATCTCAAAAGACTACCTCTGTTGGCAGCAAATGATTACCTAATACAAGATGAATAACATGCAACCCAAGCCAATGAAAATGTGGCAACAAGAACACAACTGTCAAGATCTGTTCGCCTGTGTATGGGGTTGGGGGTACTGATACAAGATATTATTTACAAATACTGGCACAATAATGCAAAATTAGGGTCCTAGA
Organism: Erpetoichthys calabaricus; assembly: GCF_900747795.2. Classification (NCBI taxonomy): domain Eukaryota; kingdom Metazoa; phylum Chordata; class Cladistia; order Polypteriformes; family Polypteridae; genus Erpetoichthys; species Erpetoichthys calabaricus. The sequence continues at coordinate 169,601,942 of NC_041397.2, forward strand.
TTTAGAATATTAATTTACTGTACTTGAACAAAGATGATATAAAAACATTATTACTGTAGTTTAACAAATATTACTCACTTTTCTTCATTCCACCCAAATTCACAATCTTCATCAAGCAATCTTAAAATACTACGAAACAGGAATTCTTAAAAGGAAAAAAAAGAAAAATTGTATGATGGTCTAATTTTTTATATGTTATTTTTAAATATATTAACATAAACGTTTTATTCCTACAGGTATAAAGAGGTATGGTTATTGGACTACTTTATGATAATCAGGCCATTTGATTAGCTTTATTGCTACTTCATCCAGTGCACAGCAACAAAGATCCTATTTAGATATCAGGTAGATAACCATATATACAGTAATATCTTCCCATATTGCTAAATTGACTTTTACTTAATAATAAAGCCAATTTTTAATTTTTTTTATAAATAAATTACTAAATGATTTAGTCTGCGGGGCGGCACGGTGGCGCAGTGGGTAGCGCTGCTGCCTCGCAGTTGGGACACCTGGGGACCTGGGTTCGATTCCCGGGTCCTCCCTGCGTGGAGTTTGCATGTTCTCCCCGTGTCTGCGTGGGTTTCCTCCGGGTGCTCCGGTTTCCTCCCACAGTACAAAGACATGCAGGTTAGGTGGATTGGTGATTCTAAATTGGCCCTAGTGTGTGCTTGGTGTGTGGGTGTGTTTGTGTGTGTCCTGCGGTGGGTTGGCGCCCTGCCCGGGATTGGTTCCCTGCCTTGTGCCCTGTGTTGGCTGGGATTGGCTCCAGCAGACCCCCGTGACCCTGTGTTCGGATTCAGCGGGTTAGACAATGGATGGATGGATGGATGGATTTAGTCTGCCAACTCTACCTTACAGAACATAGTGGTTTCTATAATCATCAGTGTATACCAGAATTACCAGGTGCAGGTGCTCTTATACTTGTAAGAATACATAAAACTACTGCAAAAGGCAAAACCTTTAGTTATAAGTTTCAAAAACAGTGGAATGAATGACGCAAATAAATATTACAGATGTCTCATTAAGGAAACATTTTAAGTCAATACTTATTACATGTTGATTTACCATGGTGAACACTTTATTAAACATGCCACTTGGGCTGGCTATACTGTTTTTAATCATTTTAGTCATTGCTGACATTGGCTGTTATTATGTCTTCCTCAAGTGTCTTTCTTTATTCTGAATCCAGCAATAATACTTGGAATAACAGGTTAAGTAAATGGATATTTTTTTAGGAGGTCACCCTACCAATTAGCAAATATAGTATTAAAATGGATATGTTCTCTCTGATGAAATATTCAAAATTAGACTATTGCTATTCTCCACCAACATCAAATATTTCATTGTGACATGTAGCACTAAAGGATACCCAGGTCACCCTAGGAACAACAATTTATGACCCAATTTATTCCTTATGTTCGGAAGCGCTGAACTGCATTATGAAAAAAGTTATGGGATAGCCCTTATCTCATACATACAAGTAAAATTCTGTTACAACGAATATCTTTACAACAAAATTTTCATTACACCGAAGTATTTTTATGGTCCTGACAGTTTCCCCATATGACATGAGTCTATAGAAATCTCGTTACTAAGAAATACATTCAGCAGATACAGGTGGCACAGTGGTAGTGCTGCTGCTTTGCAGTAAGGAGACTGTGGAAAATTGTGGGTTCGCTTCCCGGTTCCTCCCTGTGTGGATAGCGCTTTGAGTACTGAGAAAAGCGCTATATAAATGTAATGAATTATTGAATTATTATTTTTATTATTACAACGAAGTGCACAAGAGACCTTGAAATGCCTGAATGAATCATCCACAGAGCAGTTAGTTCTGTGGTCGCAGCTCAGTTGTGCACAATGATCCCCAAACAGAAACACTAAATTTTTTTTTTCTTTCTTCAAATTTTCCTCGTACTGTTTTTTTTTTTTTTGCTGTTTTTGTTTTTGGTGGTTTTCAGTGATACCTTTTGCTTATTTTTAACTCATTGTCACCATCCTATAGAAATGGCAGACACGAAAAAACAATAACAGTTCATATTAGAAAAAAAAAAAACTTTACATTTTTGTAGCGGCAAAAAGAAAAAAGACATTGCCAGTGAATTTGGAATTTCGCCATCGACACTGTCAACTTTCTTCAAAGACCGAGCAAAAAAAGAAGAAAAATCTCTGGTTGCAAACGTATACGAACTGATGCATTTGTTGACGTTGAAAAAGCAGTTTATGTGGTTCAGTTATTGTTATTCAAGAAACATTCCTATTAATGTGCCACTCATTCAAGAAAGTGATTTGGCTTCTGATTGAGAACTGTGCTGCCCACAACATGCTTCCACATTCAGATAATGTTCGCGTTGAATTCCTCCCACCCAATTGCACAGCAGTGCTTCAGCCATTGGATTTGGGCATCATTTACACTCTGTATTATCGCAAGGAAATGATGAGAAAAATTCTCATCAGCATAACTTCTAGATAGGAGGAGATTAAAATTAATGAGAAAGAAGCTATTAAAATGATTGCAAACGCCCGGACACAAGTTAAAGAAAGCACTATAGTGACAAATACAGAATCTCATTACTACAAAATTATCATTACAGTGAAATATATTTTAGGTCCCTGGCAGTTCGTTATAACGGAATTTTACCTGTATGTTAAAATATCTTGTGCATACAGGATACATTCACGTACGTACAAGATATTTTCATGTACGTACGGGACACTTGCATGTACATACGAGATGTTTTCACATATGTACAGGATACTTTTGCATACGTACGAGATGTTTTCATGTACGTATGGGACACTTGTGTGTACGTATAAGATATTTTCAGATGTTTTATTTATTAAAGGAGTTTTCCTGAGATGGGTCTAACTGCAGCCTGCAATACCTATGACGTACGTCAGGTAAGGCCCACAATGTCAGTCAGGAAATGACCACCGCATGCCCCGTTACACTACGGTTAAGATTAGGGTTGTGGGATGATTATCTGACTCAAAGGATTTAGGTACATGCTTTATGTTTACAGGTATCCATCTTCACACTCGTATGGAGCCCCTGAGGGGATATGTGGGATTTTTATTCTTCCAGGGAAGCAATTTGGAGCGTACAACTTACTATCTCATACCCACCACTTACCATAGCCTGCGCACCAGGTACTTTAAAGCCGCACCAGCCAATACTGTGTGTGCGCTGTATGCATTCATATGAGCACCAAATACCATTGCCTGTAACTGTACATCATTTTCTGGAAACATGAAATATCACTGAACAGTTTGATGTTTTCCTCACACAGTTACATTCAACAGAAATGGATATTCAAGCTTAAAAAAGCAGTTTACATTCAAGCCCAGGTCGTTGGATCCACGAAGCAGCAGCGATAACCACTGCACTAATTTACAGTAAAAGGAAATGACATTAGTCAACTAACTACTTACTTACTAGCTCACAGACAGACATATTGATTGCATGTCCAGTTTGCTCGGTCCAATGCGGGTTCACTAATTTAAGTGAAAAAATACATACACTGGTCATCCCACTTCTCCATTTTCCAGCTAAATACTGCCCGCACTGGTGTAATATGGGGGTAGGAGAAAGGAGTGTAAAATACATCCCAGAAATAACTTCTACTATTTCACTTTTGATAAAAGCTGCAAATATTCTCTCATTGTGCCTAGGGCCACAAATGACAATGCTGGACAAACCTGGTTACTTATGTTTTAATGTGACTGAAGGAAAAACTAACTAACTAAACTTTATTGACAAGTAACATACTTGCTAGGAATTTTACTTGGTGCTACAATAATTCATACAGTAGATAAAATGAAAAAATAAATACAATTAACAGCACAATGCACAATATGATTAAGATACCATCACAAACGTAGTGAATAATAATACATTGCCCAAAAACACAAATATTAAACAATGCAAAATTGAATTCATGCCCAGTAATACATAAAGTAAACAGAATTTAGATTACATGGAATTGTTAGGAGATTAGAGGCAAACATTTATGAATCAGAGACTGGGTTTAGCAGAAAGAAGGCTGGTGTTAATAACAAAACATTAGCTCTCTAATATCACTATCAGGACCATGCAATAGTGTATTATTTTACATTACCTATTATCAAGGTAACAGCTTTAATTTTAAGAGTAAGACATACCAAACAAATAAAAATTTAATTGAAGAGACTGATAAGTTTATTTAGAAAAGATTAAAGTCCATGGAGTAAAACATTTGAGTTGCCCAATGGTGAGAAATGAATATGGTCACATTTACCCAATTTATGGAGAGAAATCAGTTGTATTTAATGGGACAGTCCTTAGTATTATAAGAACTAACACTAATATTACTTTACTAGGTAGGCCCCAAAAATCTGAATTTTTACCCAAATTCTGGTCACAGTCTTAAGGAAGTATGTACCTTCTCTCTTGGTTGAAATGATTTACTCATTTTTATTCTGGGTTCTTCTAACATTCCAAATATATCTATTTTGCTGTAAGGCAATTCTGAAAGTGTATTTAAGTGATAGTAATAAATTAATGTGGATGATAAAATTACAATACAATATGATGATATCAACAGCTGCTGACAGACATTTGATGATGAAAAAATATAGGGCCTAAAAGATTATTTATATTATATATATATATATATATATATATATATATATAAAAAGCCAAATACCACTGACTCACTCATCACGAAATCTCCCGAACCATGAGGACTTGGGACTTGAAATTTGGAATGTAGGTTACCCTTGGCCCATAGGTGCTCACTAAGAAACGGTTTTAAAAATTTGGTCCAAGCACATTCTGTCTGTATGTCTTTCTACTTTATCTCTGTCCACTTTTCATGAGAGAATTACTAAACGGTTTTATATCTGGTTGCTTTCTATAATTTGCTTGAACTTTCCTGTTGATTTTGCGACTTCTCTCATCGTGCGAAGTACCATAGTTCACTTGTGGTACCGATGTATTTATGCAAATCCAATAGAGTGGCTGTGGGCCGAGAGCAGGGGGTCGGGGCCTACCTCGTTCACTCGCCAGCCTCTGTTCGAGTTAGTCTATGACGCCTCGCCACGTGTTGGAGTGCACCTTGCCCCTGCTTAGCTAGCGATACCTACCTGTTTGTTCAACAGACATTATCATCTACAGATTGTTAAGGAGAAGCGTCTTGACGTTTTTGAGAGAGAGAGAGATCAGAGCTCCATGTGTTTTATAGGGTATCTGCTGATTGCCAGAGATATCACGGCCATGTGCTTTTCTCACCACGCAGGGAACGCTTTCCCATCAGAGCTGAATACGATCAGATATAGTGCCAACGTTTATTGATTTTTAAAGTTTGTTCATTACTATGTGGGTGAAGTCATGGGGTACAGCTAGTTCTACATAAAATAAACCATTTTAAACATTTTCCCCAGCATGAAAATTACTATTCTTATTAAGCTCCTAATTATACAACCAGAGTAACAGGAATTGGCAAATGAAATCATGGGCATAGACCAGAAGATGAATCAAAAAGGCTAAATGAATTGAGGGTTTGTCCAGGTCATTATTACTTTAAAGAATTCTACACAAAATGCTCTGATTTTCTTTAAAACTTAATCCAAGTCCGTGAACAGATTCTTCTTCTTTTATACCAGAGCAGTGACATCACTCACTTTTAAATTTTGTATTCATATTTTCATTTTGGACCTGAATCTTTTCTCAGTCAAGCCTTGCTTTTCTAAATCAAGCCTGTAGGTGTGAGTGATGGAATACAGTACTACAACTCCATCAGCCATTATCACAAGAATTGCAGAAAAAAAGTTAAAATTGATCTAGTGGTAGACATGCTTTGCTTTACAACCATGTTATTTTTACATCAAAAGATACAACTATTGGAAGTGTAAAAAATACGTTTTAAAAGGAATACACAGAAAAAATGAAGAAAAACTGCATATCTCAGAACAATCACTTTATTATTCTAGCTCTCCTTACACAAAACTTCTAAGTCCAGAAAGCAAAACTGAGATTTTTACAAAAGATTCTCAACTTGACTTCTTAGGAATAACAAAGAAGAAGCTGGGTCTCCATTTTGTAGTATTACAGATGTACAGAATTAGCAGACCACTTGGGCTGACTTTGAAGTGTGTGATGTTTGAACATTTTATGTAAATGACGCAAGTTGATAGAGGCTTTTCCCATATCATTATTACATTTAAAATTTCAAAAGTTAAAGCTATAACTTTATAGTATTTTCACAGATGAATTGTGCCATACCACCAGATTCTGGCTAATGCTAAGTTGTTTTAATTGCAAAACATTAAGAAACTAATACAAATTATTTCTGCAATGAATGTATGCTGAAATTATCAAATGCTCCTAGATTAAATTTAATTGGTTAAGTGATATAATCTAAATTTACATTACAATGATAAAAATGGATGGATACATTGCTGGCTATGCTATATACTGTACAGATCAGATCCAAGCGGGAGTGAAACACACTACCATGAAATGCCTGATTGATGGAGTGCTGCTAAGAAGGTTGTCTTTCTTCCAAGGTTTCTCATCTCACCAGTGAACTTCTGAAGTCAATGTGATATTTAATTTTTAATTCTTTTCTAATTAATTTGCAAAAATGTGTAAAATCTTGTTTTTTTTGTTGTTCTGGGGTAATAACTGTTTTGTGTGGGGGAAATTTGAATTTATGTAATTTTAGCAAAAAACTATAAATTAACAAAATGTGAAAAAAGTGAAGGTGTCTGAATACTTTCTGAATTCACTGTAAGAGTCTCAGTGTTCCTGCACCGTCAAAGGAACAGAATGATTAATCAAACAAAGGACATAAATTCCTGACTGGAAGAAACAATTAGAGAAGATATGTGTTGCATAAGATGGGATTTTAGGGAAATCTATAAAATGTTCAATTTTATTTGGCAAACAACAAATTTTTAAAAAGAAACAGGCCAATAAAAAGCCAACAAAAAAAGTAAGTATTGTATCATGTTAGCCATTTATGGATGTAGTGAGAAATCAAACAAAATAACACTTTTTAATTGGCTAACTAGAAAGATTACAATATGTATGCTTTTGTGGGCCTCGAAAGCTTGCATATTGTAATCTTTCTAGTTAGCCAATAAACTGTTTAATTTTACTTGACTTCTTACTGGTGTCATGCATATAATTTTGCTCCAGTGAAATTAACTATTAGATATTATCTAGATTAGCTAGTCAGGTGAAAATTGGGGGCATGATCTAGATAGACTAATTGATATATTAATACAGTTTGAGGGAAGGTTCAAAGACAAATGGATAAGTATTCTTGTATATGTTGAATCCTTTTTTCCCTTTCTTTTAAGTCAGAGGTTCATCTTTCCCCAGTTCATAAAGTAAATAAGTACATGTTGATTTTGAATGCATTGGGAGACAAACATGTCTTTGCCACATCTCTTTCAGATTATCATATAATGTGGAAAACAGCTGAGTGTTAAAACTCAATATTTAGGCTGGCCCATTGAGAACAGGATGGTGCTGGATTTGAATACTAGCCTGCTCACTTTGCGGAGATTAAACATCTTTCCCATGATTGAATGAGCTGCTCTTTATTATATATACACACGTTGGTTTTCTTCCCATATTCCAAAAGATGTATAACCCTAATTCCAAAAAAGTTGGGAAGCTGTGTAAAATGTAAATAAAAACAGAATGCATTGATTTGCAAATCTCATAATCTCATATTTTATTCACAATAGAACATAGAAAACATATTGGATGTTAAAACTGAGACATTTTACTATTTCATGAAAATTTAGCTCATTTTGAATTTAATGGCAGCAACACGTCTAAAAAAAGTTAGGACGGGTGCAACAAAATACAAGAAAAGTAAATGGTAATAAAAAGAAACAGCTGGAGGAACATTTAGCAACCAATTAGGTTAACTGGCAATAAGTCAATAACATGATTGGGTAAAAAAAGAGCACCTTCGAGTCTCTCAGAATTAAAGATGGGCAGAGGTTGACCAATCTGGAAAAAACTACATCTTCAAAATTATGGAACAATTTCAGAGTACTGTTCCTCAAAGGAAAATTGTGAAGACTTTGAAAATCTCATATACAGTACATAATATCATCAAATGATTTAGAGAATCTGGAGAAATCTCTGTGCACTACGGACAAGGCAGAAAAATCAATATTGGATGCCCATAATCTTTGGGCCCTCAGGCTGCACTGCATTAAAAACAGGCACGATTCTGTCGTGGAAATCGCTGCATTGGTTCAGGAACACTTCCAGAAATCATGGTCTGTGAACACAGTTCACAATGCCAGCCACAAATGCAGGTTGAAGTTATGTGAACATGATCCAAAAATGCTACCGTCTTCTCTGGGCCAAAGCTCATTTAAAAGAAACTGAGGCAAACTGGAAAACAGTTCAGATGAATCAAAATTTGAAATTTTTTGGAAAACATGCACACTGCATCCTCCAGATTAAAGAGGAGAGGGACGATTCGGCTTGTTATTAGTGCTCAGTTTCAAAAGCCTGCATCTCTGATGATATGGGGGTGCGTTAGTGCCTATGGAATTACAGCTTGCACATCTGGAAAGGCACCCTCAATGATGTAAGGTATATACAGGTTTTAGAGCAACATACAGTTAGGTCCATAAATATTTGGACAGAGACAACTTTATTCTAATTTTGGTTCTGTACATTACCACAATGAATTTTAAATGAAACAACTCAGATGCAGTTGAAGTGCAGACTTTCAGCTTTAATTCAGTGGGATGATCAAAATGATTGCATAAAAATGTGAGGCAACTAAAGCATTTTTTTAACACAATCCCTTCATTTCAGGGGCTCAAAAGTAATTGGACAAATTAAATAACTGGAAATAAAATGTTCATTTCTAATACTTGGTTGAAAACCCTTTGCTGGCAATGACAGCCTGAAGTCTTGAACTCTTGGACATCACCAGATGCTGGGTTTCCTCCTTTTTAATGCTCTGCCAGGCCTTTACTGCAGCAGCTTTCAGTTGCTGTTTGTTTGTGGGCCTTTCTGTCTGAAGTTTAGTCTTCAACAAGTGAAATGCATGCTCAATTGGGTTAAGATCAGGGGCCAAATAAAAAAAAAAAAAAGTTGTCTCTGTCCAAATATTTATGGACCTAACTGTATGCTCCCATCTAAACAACATCTTTTTCAGGGAAGGCCTTACATATTTGAGCAAGGCAATGTTAAACCTCATACTGCATCTATTAGAACAGCATGCCTTCATAATGGAAGAGTCCGGATGCTGAACTGGCCTGCCTGCAGTTCAGACCTTTCACTAATTGAAAATATTTGGCACATGATGAAATGAAAAATACAGTAATCCCTCACGTATCGCGGGGGTTACGTTCCAGAGCCCCCCGCGATAGGTGAAAATCCGCGAAGTAGCGACCTATATTTATTTTATTATTTATACATATTTTAAGGCTTTATAAAACCCTTCCCACACTCTTATAAAACCTTTCTCACTCTCTTGTTAACCTTTCCCACACTCTTATAAACACTTCCTATGCTCTTAAACACTTTCTGCATTCTTAAACACCGCAGACCAACACTGCACACTGCACGCAGCGATCAGATGTCAATGTGTCTGCACTCGCTTTGTGAAGGGGGGGAAGCTGAACTCTGAGCAGAGCAGAAATGTACTTTGTGCTGCTTCTGCCAAAATGCCTGCTTGTCGCTCTGCGCGTTCGGAAGGAGGAGGAGGAGTGGGGGGTGTGTGAGGGCGGAACGCACGTTCGCTCAAACCCCCCGCCCCGGAGGCGCAGTACGCTCCTGCCACTTCGCATTGTCAAGGGGGTGGGGAGCTGAATGAACGCTAAGGAGAAGTGGACTTTGTGCTGGCTTTGTGCTGCTTGTCGCTCTGCGTGTCAATAATTTAAAAGCCTGTACATCACCTATTTTCCTGTCTCACTGTCTTGTCTTGCGTGAAGTTAAAATGTTTATAATAGTGAGATGTTACTCATATCCTTAGCCCGACATCCACATATCATATGTTTTAACAAAGTGTGTTTTATAAGTTTACATGTGTTTAAAGCATGTGGGATGGGTATTTTAAGACTTAAACTATAAAAATGTTTATTTATATGGTCTTTCTATATCGCGGATTTTCTCCTGTTGATGATGGGTCTGGAACATAACTTCCGCGATAGGCGGGCAATCACTTGTATTTAAAAACCCGCGAAGTCGTGAATCCGCGAAAAGTGAACCGCGAAGTAGCAAGGGATTACTGTACATCAAATAAGACCATTGACTGTTGAGCAGCTAGAATCCTATATCAGACAAGAAAAGGAAAACATTCCTGTTCCAAAAGTCCAGCAACTGGTCTCCTCAGTTTCCAGATGTTTATGGACTGTTGTTAAAAGAAGAGGGGATGCTACACAGTGGTAAATATGACCCTATTTTTTGAGATGTGCTGCTGCCATCAAATTCAAAATGACCTCATTCTTATCTTATACACTTTCCCAGTTTAAACATTTAATATGTTTTCTATGTTCTATTGTGAATAAAATATGGGTTTATGAGATTTGCAAATTAGTGCATTCTGTTTTTATTTACATTTTACACAGTGTCCCAACTTTTTTGGAATTAAGATTGTTAGGTTAGGAAACACTAGATTGGACCAGTGTAAGTGTGGAACAGTATGTAAAGTCACCCTAGAATAAAACTCCTGCAATTTCATATGCAGGTTGTTCTCTCTATTCCCATGAGGTATTACTTTCAGGCCTCCCTCATGGCAAAATGTTTAGCTGAGAGCTCTAAATTGGCAGAGTGTGGGAGAATGTGTCCAGTGTTATTCTGGTGCCCTATCCAAGGTTGTTCTCTGCCTTACAGTTAATTCTATCAGGTATGTACTGGCTGATGGTGACTAAGTATTAAGTAAGCTTGATGGAAAAATGAATGGATGATAATTAAGTAAATGGATGGATGACTGACAATGCAAAGCAATAATACCTTACTTTAAAAGAATACTCCTCTTAGCACCTGTTACTCTGTAAAGAAAGGAGAATAAATGAACTGAGACAGCAACCTTTCTGCTTTAACCCATACACTAAGAATAATATTTCTTGTAGTATGAAAACACAAAACCACCAAGACATTTTTTTTTCTTTCCCCTACACTGACTGTTTTTATCATTCTGGTCAACACCAAAACAACCACATTCTAAAATTTTTAGTTAAACATTGTATTATGTCTGGGAGACCATCTAGGAGAAGCTTGGGTTGTTGCTGGAAGAGTTGCTGGTGAGGACACTGGGACACTGTGCTGTAAAAAATGGTGCTGTTTTTCAGATGAGATGTAAAATCGAGGTCCTAGCACTCTTGTGGTCATAAAAGATATCTGGGCAGTGTGAATGAAAAACATCAACAGCTGTATAATTTAAAGATCCTGTTATAAGCACATCTAAAACAGCAAAATCCACACCCAATTTAAAATAATGGACTACTGCATTTTCTTTACGTAATTAAGTGATGTACAAAAAAAACAGATGGTGGAACAAGTCTTAAGGATGTTAGAAACAATAAAATACAAGCAAAAATTAAAATACAGTTTTACAGCACATGTGCTAAGAATGCAAGCTATCGTCAGCTATAAAGAGAATTCCATTGTGTAATGTATTAAAGAAAGAGGTTATGAAAAAATAATAACCTCTTTGCCTCTTTGATTTTCCATAGTTCCAAAAAACTTTAAGCTTCAGGACTTAATCTACAGTATAAACCATGCTGTTGTAGTCAAGGAATCAGATTAATGGGATTAACACTAGAATTACCAAAGTTTACGAGAAAACTCGTAAATCCGTGTAATTTGTGAGCATGGCCTTGTCGATCAAACAGAGGGAGCTCTGCAGTCTACTTGTAACTTTACGCTGTAGGAAGATAAGTAAATAAATCAAGGTAAATAACATTTGATCTGGCTTTTATATAACATATAAATGCTTCTTATGTAAAGACCATCACAAAACAATCATAAACAGGAGTTTGAACAATACGTTGGCGAGCTCTGTAAGCTGTACTGTTTCTTTGAAGGAAAACAGCAGGGTCAGATCAGGGCAAGCATGAACGTGACAGAGCATAAAACTGAATTAAAAAAATGTTAACCTTTACAAGTACCATACATCTACAGCGGCGGTTACAGACTCAAATCAAATGTATGTTTTTAATGTATAATAGTAACAATAAGAACAGCTCACTACTCAAAACGTTTATTTCGGGACATGTTAAGACTCGAACCCAGGACCTTCTGAATAGGAGTCAGCAGCTCTAACCGCTGTACTACCCAAGAAATCAGGATAACAAGCCACACTAACCTGATTTCTTTTTCTTCGGTTATAGTCTTGGGGAACAAAAGCGCATTTGTTCGGTTATACTTGTATCTTTTGTGAAAGTACTTATTTGATATTTGGACTTCAGTCTTCACACATTATACACTTCATGTCTACATTTTGTCGTTAGTACTAAAACATGCAAAAAGTTTGTCTTTTAGATATGTGTTCAACATTTCTGTCATCCTACACTTAAATAGATCTTTATAGACATGGAACACACATGAAATGCATGTGTTCCAAATAACAATATATTTTTTTAGCCTACATACCAGACTCCCTGATAAACAAGGCTTCAGTTGGGAGAGGTTTTTGCAGTTTCTCCGACAGTGGGGGGGATGGTTACTGCTTGCTGCTTGGGATTATCGACACATTTACAAGACAAAAGACGCTGAATGGACAGGTGCGAGTGGATTTAAGGTGGGCCGGATTTACAAGTTTTCTCGTAAACGTTGGTAATTCTAGTGTTAATGCTTGTTACCTTTCCAATCACAGAAAAATGGGCTTGGGGGGGCGAATTAGCTAAAAAAGAAAATTAAAAGAGACAACTTTGCTATGTTTTCCAGCTGTCACAGATAACACTCCAAGATAATTTTGTGGCCTGGTTTTAAAGTGTTCTGATATTATCCTAACTTTCTACCAGACGTATTCTTCAATAGTCTAGGAACAAGGGACTTTACTAATCCAGCACTGCATAAATGAGGTATAATATGGAATTGCCTGCCACCTTGAATACACACGCAACTGTCAATAAACAACAATGTACACAACAAAAAGCACTTGCTAAATTTCTTTTTCTTAGCTTTACCTTTCCTCAACCCTTCAAAAAAGCACAGTAAACAGCACCTCACACTTCCTAATACAGCTCCATGTATACCTTTGTGACTTGAACTCAGTAGTTATCAAAATCTTCCTGCCAAATAAAGCAACCAGTAGAATCACACAATGAATTTAATTTAATGAGACATCAATATACTGAATAGCATGTTATCTGTCCAACCAGGTGGCCTATTATGGAAGATACTGGATGACTGTGCCTGCTTACAGCAGTTATGTTAAGATTAAATGTATAGGGATATATTCCTATTAGCTCAACAGTGAATAAGTAAATTCATAAAAAGTATCAATAGATGGAGGATTAAAAAAAAAAAAGATCACATACAATGATTAACAGTTTAGTTTCATAGCGAGAAGGCTTCTGCTACTATGCATGGCTGGAAAACTATGTATTAGTTACAATTTACAATAGTCAAACATTTTAAATTGAAGAAGTGTTTCATATGGTTGACTATAAGGAGGAAACACCATATATATAAAATGAATGAAAAGGAATCACTTATTGCCTACATTGACATTCGTCCTTGAAAAGTGTGGAGAACCCAAGTAAGATTATTCAAAGAAAAATCCCCACCTGTTTTTAAAGTTCCATAAGGTAATTTGTACTTTGAAAGAGCAAGATCTTTATTTCTTCCATTAATATCAGAACACTGCATAAATGGGTTGTATCCTTTATCAATACTGTAAAGAAAAAACATGCAAAGAAAAACATGAAATGTGTACTGTTCATTCAGAAAACAACTACTATGTAATAAATTACAACTTACACAATACTGGAAATAGTAGCTTCAGTGAAGCAGGGATGAGACAAACTATTCTTCTTTAAAAATCTGAAATGAAGAATTCAGTAGTATTAACTAAGGGGAACAAATTGCAATTTATGTTAGTGTTACAGCAGAATACAAATTTTGATTCTGTTCTTGAATGTTTGCAAGTAGCAATATCTGGATTCCCAGAAATACCATAACCACAAAATGAATATATTGTACATAGCATAATGGCAAAACACCCTGATATATCAAAAAGAAACAAACATTAGGTTAAATTGCAAGCAGTAAATTGGTCCTGGCCATATTTAATTCATGTGTGATGCTGCCAGCATAGGTTCTGATATACACTGACTATGAAATGGATTAAGTGGATCTGAGAATTTTTTTATCATGTGGTTTACCTATGGGTGCAAAAAAGCAAGTGACACAAGCAACACCCACACAATTCCGGGCTGCTTCTAAGAAATCATTAATCAATTTTAATTATGGAATATGTTTTTTTTTTATTATCCTTATGTGTCAAAGCAACCCAACCAATAATCTTTCACCCCTTACAGAATAGGTTCTACACAATTATAGCTCCAGTAATTACAAGTAAAATACTAATACATGTTGCAAGCTGCTATTTTAACTTCTTGATCATACTAGACTTCATGCATTATAGCACTATAATTACACTTTTAACATAAAACCACAAAATTTCACCTTGAATTAAAAAAAATCCTCTCCCACTGTGTTTTGCTATTTCTATCTAGTTAACTGTGGCACCAAAGACTGTGAAAATGGTGCATGTTGATCAGACAAGCAAGTAGTTCACTATTCTCTGTACATGATAATACAACTATGAATACTACTGCAATACTTTTCAATGCAAATTGCTATTGGTTATAAGTTGCCTATTTGCAAACCAAAATGCATTACTTCCACAATCTAACATTATGCACACTTTCAGTGTTGGCACAGCTGTAAAGACTGATACAAAAAACAAAACATTTAAGAAAAGCTTTTTGGTTTTCACTGTGTTACAGAAAAGAATAATTGTAAAATGCTTGTTGTTTCGTATCACAAGCAAGGTTCTATGAAAAATGAAGTAACTCAGTACTAAAAACTAATAGTGTCACTCCCCTTCATCTGACATGAGGGCTTGGAAGATGATGTAAAACTCCATTTCCAAAAAAGCTGGTACGAAATGTAAAATGCAAGTAAAAACAGAAAGCAGTAAGTTGTAAATGTTTTCTGTACATGTAATGAAAGAGGATTGCCTCCACTGCATGTACATCTGGCTAGAGTTGCAACAAAGCTTTGCAAGCAAAAAAGTAAAGATAGTGTTTACAGACAATATAAATTAAATAGAAATCAGAGAATCACAAGATCTCCCCCATTGCAACTGTTACTTAACATTCCAGTGTGATAAAGGTGCTATATAGCATCCGACCTGGCACAGACTGATACATCTTCCCCGTGAACCCTCCATCCACAACACAGTCCCAAAAGCAATTAATATACACAGACCAAACACTCTTCCTCTGGCACCACCACTCCTCCCAGGCAACCTCGTCCTCTTCCTCCCGATTCTGGCCCCAAGTGGTGGTTGCCTGTCCTTTTTATAGCCCACCTGGAAGTGTTCCAGGAGCTTGACCACCTGGGTCTAATTGCACTTCTGGTTGGGGCTGAAGCGTTGTCCAGCTGGGCTGTGGAATCCCTGCAGCACCCCCTGGTGGCCACCCCAGCTCCCAATTGGGCTGTTGAGGACTCCATTTCTCATGGAGCCCTGCGGGAGGTTGAGGCATCACCGCTGGCTAGGGAGGCTGCCACCAAGCATCCCGGGGGAGAGGTATTGAGCTGCCCATAGTCGCTCCCCTGGAACATATGCAGCAGGGGCATCCCGCCACATTAGGTTTTTCAACATTATAGACCCGAGTCGGGTTGACTTGTGCATTAAAGTTTAAAAAATCCAGTACTATCTTGTGAAAACCACCCATAAATTGTTGTAATGTCATAAAAAGTAGTCAAATTAATGTCCAAAACTCACAATACTGAACTGTCTTTTAATCAAAATATAAAATAATACGGACTGAAAAAAAGGACTCAGAATGTGATCTGTTTGAGCTAACATGGATTATTAACCTGCAAGCAATAATGACACCTGAGTAAATAGCAATTAGAAAACCTGCACCTTTTGACCTTATCTGAACACTGTCTCTTTGGACCTTTAGACTCTAGACTCTTTATTCTCATGTTAAACACACTCATTGTATATTTTTAAAACAACTGCCAGAGATTTATCTTTACTGACTTGATTGTTAAGTTATTAGACTTGGGGCATTTATGATTGGAATGGAAAAATAGCCTGAGAAAGGCAAACACTGATTGATTATTCTAATAATCCTGGTTGTTAATTCCATGTGAAGTTAGGCCTTTAAGTTTGGATGCAAGCTGGGCAGATCAGGAAGGAAGAAAAGCAGGCAGAGCAGAGCTGGAGAGAGAAAATCAAGGACAGCCAAGATGGAGAACAGCCCAAAGAAACTGACAAGGCTCTGCATCCAGGCTAAAAAAGACTCATCTTCCATCATCTTCATTTACTGAATAAGTATTTCTAATAAGACTCTTTTTCAAATATGTTTTTTAACCTTTAAAGTTTAATCTCAAATACATTTCTTACTTTTTACTACCACCGGTTATACTGTGTTTTTATCAATGTTGCTTTATAATATTAATTTTATGCTGTTTGATTAGGTAAAGGTATATTGTTAAGAGCACATTGTGTGGGTGATTGCCACATTCCCACAGGAGTTAGCAGCTGAGAAGAGTTTTCAATACAAAGCAGTGAGGTGAGCGGGCACCTGCTTCGATGATTGGCATAGGTGTAGCTCAAGTCTGATACAAACCATTTGGTCTGCTTGTGCACAGCTAGTATGTCTTTTTGCCATCTACATGCAGGTAAAATGGTATAAAGTGGATATCTAATACTCATATAAACAATATACACTCACCGGCCACTTTATTAGGCAAACCTGTACAAATGCTTGTTAATGCAAATATCTAATCAGCCAATTACATGGAAGGAACTCAATGCATTTAGGCATGTAGACATTGTCAAGATGACCTGCTGAAGTTCAAACTGAACATCAGAATGGGGAAGAAAGGTGATTTATGTGACAGGGCTGCTCTGAGTATTTCAGAAACTGCTGATCTACTAGGATTTTCACACACAACCATCTCAAGATTTTATAGGGAATGGTCCAAAAAAGGGAAAATATTCAGTGAGTGGCATTTCTCTGGGTGAAAATGCTTTGTTGGCACCAAAGGTCAGAGGAGAATGGTCAGACTGTGTCGTGTTGATACAAAGGTAACTCAAATAACCATTCGCTATAACTGAGGTATGCAGAAGAGCAACTCTGAAAGCACAACACATCAAAGCTTGAAGCAGATGGGCTATAGCAGCAGGAGACCAACACCGGGTGTCACTCCTGTCAGCTAAGAACAGGTAACCGAGGATACAATTCGCACAGGCTCACCAAAATCAGACAACAGAAGACTGGAGAAACGTTGCCTGAAGAGTCTCAATTTCTGCTGCGACATTCAGATAGCAGGGTCAGAATTTGGCATCAACAATATGAAAGCAAGGATCTATTTTGCTTTGTATCAACAGTTCAGGGCTGGGGGTGGTTGTGTAATGGTGTGGGGGATATTTTCTTGGCACACTTTGGGTCCCTGTATACCAACTGAGCATTGTTTAAATGCCACAGCCTACCTGAGTATTGTTGCTAACCATGTCAATCCCTTTATGACTGCAGAACACCCATCTTCTGATGACTATTTCCAGCAGGATGATATGCCATGTCACAAAGCTCAAATCATCAAACTGGTTTCTTGAACATGACAATGAGTTTACTGTACTCAAATGGCCTCCACAGTCACTAGATCTCAATCCAATAAAGCACCTTTGGGATGTGGTGGAATGGGAGATTCATATCATGAATGTGCAGCAAGTATGTGATGCTATCATATCAACATAGACCAAAATCCCTGAGGAATGTTTGCAGAACTTTGTGGAATCTACGCCATGAAGAATTATGGCAGGTCTCAAGTCAAAAGGGTGTCCAACCCAGCATTAGCAAGGTGTACCTAAAAAAATAGCCAAGGAGTGTAGTTAACAGTAACTGTAGTGTAGGCCAACCAAAATAACGAACACAGGAATTTTTATAATAATATATTTAAAGTATAGAGGTAAGAACAGCTGGTGTGGGTAATTAGCATAGTCCCACAGGGGTTAGCCTTTTTTCTAAAAGTAGCAGCACGGTGAGTGGGCAAATGCTTTGGGTGATTGCCACAGGTGCATCTTAACCATTTGGTTTTCTTATGCTAAACTAGAAAAACTCTTTGCTTAAAGCAGCTGTCCACATGCAGATAAGACTGTACATGTGGGGAGCTACAGTATAAAGCAGATACAGTATATTAAGGCAAAATTCTATGATAACATAATGGTCTAGTTACTTGTACCACTTACAGAATTGTACATATTTGTTTTTCGATATATATACAGTATAAGAAAGAAAAAAAGAAAGAAAGAAATTATATATATTAGACACAGACTACATTGTTAATGATATATTGTAATATGGAACATTTTTATTTCAATTATTGGTTGGTAACTCTGCTAAAAACATAACAGCATTTTCCAAAGATTCACAGCCAAGTTTAGTTGATGTTAACAGTATGTGAATTACCTACCTGTCTCCGAACAGGAGCTTATTCAGATTCTTACTGCCCATCCTATTCCTATTGGCTCTCCTGCCTGACAGGACTTTACTGGGATACAAACACAGGTCACTAGAATTACTAGCACCGTAAATGAGTATGTTTAGCAGCTCAGCTAAATGGAGATCTGTGTTCATCTATCTATCTATCTATCTATCAAGAAGCCCTTATAGCTACTAGCTGTGGCTCCCTCAGCTAAACAATGTGCACCCCTCTGCCTACACTGGTCCTACCCCAAACAGATGTAGGACAGGGCAACATTTGTCTCTGCCTAAAATATGGATAAACTGACCCACTTGAAAGGCTGAAAATCGAAATATATTGCAAAGCTTTTTTGCAATTTGACCAATATTTTCATAAATCAGATTTCTTGACAATCCACACCCTTAAGAAATAAGACTACATTCTCAAAGTAAGACAATATGAAATGTTGCTTAATCCTTTAATTACTTCTTAAACATTTTCTAAATATATTTGAAAAGATATGGATATGACATGTTTTGATTTTGCCTTCAGTACAGTGTCATGTGTCAATCAAATATTTGTTCTGTTTAAAGTTAATCCTAACAATTCCAAATAATCTCTTTAATTATATATTTAAAAAATGCCAAGAAACACGACACCAAAGTAACCACACTCTAAAATGTAGATACAACCTGCAACACATCTTATATAATCCTAAGTAAATGGTTTAAACAGCCACTTTGAAAGTCAGATTAACACAAAACATTTTTTATAGAATCTAATTTATTTATGCCTTCTCTAAATACTCAAAAAGCTTGAGCAAATCTATTGCTATACACATTTACTTCTTAAGTGGAATGGTCTTCCTAGATATAAAACACACCCAGATATTTGATGGCACCTTCAGTATCAAATTAATCAATAACTTGTTCAATAAGTTTCTTACTGGTATTGCTTTTCATGTTTATTTTAGATTGTATATTCTGCTTGAATATGTTATCAAGTAATTGATCATTTAAAATATTTTATATTATTTTAAGGAGCTTTTCAGGATACTATGTAGATTTGAAATTATCAATACCACAATTGTATACATATTTTACATCTTAAAACACTTACCTAGTAGGAAAGTGCACATTAAGTTTAGGAGTTAACCATAAAATCTGGATGACAAACAGAGAAAATATTACTGATAATAATCCCCAGATAATCTTTTTCATGGTTTTATAACCTGCAATTAAACAAACAAAAGGTTAATGTAGTCAATGTTATAATCAGAGGTCACACAACTTTATGTTCTACAAAAATGCCTCCATCGGGGCAAAACGACTTATGCTGATTCTAAAAAAATCTTAGTGAACCTCAACCCAGGATAGGGTTATGGTTATGTGCTTTTAAAGCTAGAGCTGCATATGGTGTTTGTTGGCAAGCATTTGGTTATGGACATCAATGGCAAGGTATGCTGTCAAGGTGAAGAAAGCAACTTTCCACACAAAGTTAGCAGGAGGGTTTCTGAATTTGATCAGCATTATTGAAAAAATGTTTAGAATGGTGTTCCAGGAAGTTAAGCCTATGAAGAACGAATTTCAAACAGCCTCAAATGTTTAGTTTTTTTCCTCAGGTAGCAAAGGTGTGACATAAGTAATGCTATTCTCAGCAAGGAGGATAAATTCGGATTTCTGCTAGGGATAGCACTATAAAGGGATACAAATTCTGATAGGCTTCCTCAGAGGGGACACTGTCAAAGTCACTACAACAATTAATAGTGTGGAGGCTACACCAGTAGATACACACAAAGCTGAAAACACTGGGTTTTGTGGTGGGTGTCTAAATTAACACACTCTCCCAATGTTTGACAGAAGCCAGGAAGAACTGCCTTAACACTGACAGAACGGGGTGATGGTCCCCGTTTCGAATAATTAAACAACTTTTTAACCATTTTTCTTGTTTTATAACTCACAAAAAAGGAGTGTGTGTTGAGAATGCAACTAAATTAAAGGATACTTAGGGCGGTGTAGTGTCAAAAAAACAGCAGTATCCTGTTTGAATGTTCTTTCCATTGTCACCAACCTGAAAGAAGAAAAGTGATCTGGTTCCATGTTCTTGACCATATAGCTAATTCTAACACTGTCACTCGATCAGATGGTAACATCTGCTAATTGCCTTGGAACTCCATGCAATAGGCATCGCTGACAGTGTGCACCTACACATCTAGTATCCAGAAGATCTCAGCCTGGAATACCAACACCCTTATTTTATTTTTTTGCATTTTTAGAATGTGGTAACAAGCAAAATAAATTTCCAAAGCAATGGGCCAATCCAGCACAGTGGAAGGACTTTGGAAGTTAGTGGAGTAGGTGCAACTTCAGTTTACTAACAGACAGGCCATCTTGACGGGGTCTGTTGGTTGAAGACAAGATGAAGATGCCCGACACCAGTGCATCAGTGCCCATAAAAAGTAGTAACAAAACATACTTTAGAGAAACACTGCCCCGGAGGCGATGTGGAGGTTTACTTCATTGAGTTAGAATGTATGGCTGCACAATACCAGTAGCCAAAAAAGACAGACTATGCTCCCAAACGGACTCTATTTTTGTTCAATAAACCCTAAAGGCATATTTTGAAGTAGAAGATACATTATTGCAAACTATGCCTTCCTAAAAAAATAAAATAAATAAATCTTGGTTAAGCACAGCATAATCAGAGTAGTGCAGGCTTGAAGATTTCAAAAGTGGTCTAATTGTAGCATTATCACATACAGGTTGTCCTTTTTAGTATTATATATCTGATACTACTGCTCAGATGTCTGGAAAGCAAATGCGGGTTTTGCATCTTTAAACATCAGTCACATGGATGCAGAGGAACTTATGAGAATTTTAGTAAGACTGACTTTCCAATCATTTACAATATTAGCAGAAGTTGACCTTTTTGGAACTGTGATTATACTGACAAAGGGATTTGTTTTGCCATCAGTTACAAAGGACAGCTCTGAGCATTTATGCCTCAGAGGACATTTAAAGACCTCTGAACACTGATGGACCATAGGACTATATTGCAAAATTCTTTTATCTGAAAGCATGTAATAAATGTTACAATCATTGGCATCATTAACTCCACAAAAACTATTCATTTCACTTTGGAATTCATATTGTCGATACAATTTAGATCAAGAACTTTGTTGACTCTGTATGTATCATCCAGAGGTATTTTTGTGGGTGCACATCTTATGTTTGTTTTGGTGGTGGTTGTAAATTGACATATAAAATATCACACACACACACACACCCCCACATATTATATATATACTGTATATATACTGTATATATATATATATATATATATATATATATATATATATATATATATATATATATATATATATATATATATATATATATATACATACATACACACACATAGTACATATATTGTGGTACCCGGCTGGGGTTCATGCACGGCTGGAATGCCCAGGAGGACCGGAGGAGGGCTTGTGCCTCCTCCAGAACACAAGGGGGCATCCTCCCTGGTTGCTGTGGGGGCCACGGGTACAGAGCTTGGAAGCTCTACCCTGTAGGGGCCCGTGGTCACCGCCAGGGGGTGCCCCGATGCATTGGGAGCCCTGGACCTCAGCACTTCCGCCACACCCGGAAGTGCTGGGGGGGAAAAGGATTGGGGACACCTGGAGGACTTCCGGATACACCGCCAGAGCTTCCGACACACAGGGGTGTGGCCACAGAAGCTCATTGGGATGCACCTGGAGTCCATCCGGGGTGGATAAAAGGTGCCGCCTCCCTCCAGTCATGGGCAAGAGTCGGGTGGAAGAGGACGAGGTCTGGAAGGAGTGAGGAGGAGGCGGTCTGAAGGAAAGGCGTTGTGGTATTGGCCTGGACTTTGGGGGAGTCTGTGGGTTGTGTGGCACAATAACTTTGTAAATAGTGTAAATAAACGTGTGCTGGGTGACAAAACAATGTCTGTCTGTCTGTGTCCGGGCTGTTCACCACAATATACACACACACACACACATATATATTGTAAGTGAATGGACCCTAGGTGGCACTGTCACCACTCTTTTACCCAACAGACAGATGCTCTGGACACAGGTTAAAACACCAAGAAACACAATAATCAAACAATAAGCACAATATTCTTTCTCCTCCACACCTCCCAGCAAGCATTGCCCACCTCCTCCCGACTCAGGCTCCCCTGCTGGATCTCCACCAGTCCTTTATATAGTCCTTGAAATGGAAGTGCGTCTGTTCTTCCACTCACGTGACTTGCTGGCACTTCTAGGTCAGATGGATAATTTTCCTTCAGCTTGGACGTACTTCAGGACTCCCTCCTCGTGACCTGGGAGTACTTCTGGGCTATAAATACGGCACGAGTCCTTCTATCCCTTTACAGCTCCCCCTGGCAGCACCCACGGCAGCCAACAGGGCTGTGCAACCAAACTCCAAGTTTTTCTTTACACAAAGAATGATAGACACTTGGCATAAGCTACTAAGTAGTGTGGTAGACATTAAGTCTTTGGGGACTTTCAAAACTCGACTTGATGTTTTTTTGGAAGAAATAAGTGGATATTGCGGTGGGCTGGCGCTCTGCCCGGGGTTTGTTTCCTGCCTTGCGGCCTGTGTTGGCTGGGATTGGCTCCAGCAGACCCCTGTGACCCTGTAGTTAGGATGTAGCGGGTTGGATAATTGATGGATGGATGAAATAAGTGGATAGGACTGTCAAGCTTTGTTGGGATGAATGGCCTGTTCTTGTCTAGAATGTTCTATTGTTCTAATGTTCCAACATAGTGTTTTCTGGTTTTCCATCAGTATGTAACTTCCGGTATGAGCAAAGAAAAGCTAGATCATTCCTAGCTATTATTGACTCTGGCACTGATAATGTGTTCCTCTCTTCCCAACTAGTAACACAGTTGAGTTAGTTGCACTCTGTTCATAAAATCACATGTGTACATGAAGACATAAAAGCACACAAGTCAGTTATAGTTTCTCCTAACTGTAGAAGAACATTGCAGTGCAGAAGCGATATAGTCCTTCTGAATATTCCCGTGATAATCAAATGAAATTAACTGAAGAGAAATTGCAATGTTAAAGAAAATAAACTGTAAATTGTTTGGCCCCTAAAATTTTCCCAAAATACAAACAGCAATAAACCAAAAAGTACAACAATTTTGCCTAAGCTTAAGCTCAAGTTAGCACATTCTCATTTGATACATGTTTTCTTGAATAAAGAGTCTATGGCAACTCAAAACTAGTGTTGATCAGCAAAATTCTCCAAAATGATTTTTACAGAGAATATGCTGTGTTCACTGGTGACCTTTTTAGTTGAACATTTACCTGGAAATCTGCCATGTAAATGACCTGGTGGGACTTTTTTTTCTTTCAGTACCTTATGATGCTTTACAAGTTAGAGAACAACTCAGGAACATATTTAAACACAAAACACACACATGAGACCCGGCCGGGACACACCTGCTGTATATGTTCTGGGGGGAGCAGCCATGGGCTCCTCACTACCTCCCCATCGCTTGGTGGCAGCCTCCCTGGGTGATGAGGGTGCCTCAGTTTCCCGCAGGGCTCCATGGGAGATGGAGTTCTCCACAACCCTGTGGTGATCGGGGGTGGCCGCCTGGGGGTGCTACATGGATCCCTGAGCCAGCCTGGACACCCCTACAGCCCCGTCCGGAAGTGCAATTAGCAACAGGTGATCAAGCACCTGGAGCACTTCCGGGTGGGCTATAAAAGTGGTCAGCTTCCACCACTCGACAGCCAGAATCGGGAGGAAGAGGACGAGGTTGCCTGGGAGGAGTGGTAGTGCCAAGGTGGAGAGAAAAAGTGTTTGTGTGTTGGCCAAGTGCTTTTGGGACTGTGGGGTCTGTGGGACACGGGGAAGGCGTGCCTCATGGCTGTAGAGGAAAATAAAAAGTCTGTTGATTTTACATGTGCCTCTGCGTCAGTCTGTGCCGGGTCGGGTGGTATATAGCACCTTATTACAACACATAATAGGAAACTGGAAATGTGCCCGTGCATTTGTGTCTTAAAGGTAATGTCTTTTTGTATGGATTTGCATGTGACTAGTATGTAACAGGTGTGCCTACCCTTTAATAATATGACTCACAGTGCTGTACAATGGATGCAAATAGGAAGGACTGAAGAATTCATGTGTTTTACTTTTCTGCTAATTTGGTAGCATAGGCAGTTAATGCACAAAAGAATGCGAAAAAAAAAAACACAAGAGTCGAGTATCTGCTACTGAATAGATGGGGGGCAAGACTTAGTGAATAAATTAATAAATAAATTTAGCTTTTCTGATGTTTAATTTTTATTATTTTTATCTCAGGGAGGCAGGGTGCCAAATGCAGCTGCCTCACAGCTCAGGTCAAATTTTTGGCCAACAAAAAAAAAAAATCAGTCCAGCATATAGTTGCCGTTTACCTACACATCAAGAACAATTAGACCAAAATACCATTATAGTCCACTCAAAAGTAGTTCAATTTGTCCATCCTTCTGACTTCAATGCGTTTCACTGAGTTCAGCGAAGTTCCTATATATTTTCAACATATCGCTAAACTCAAGGAAAAGCAAATATAGTGCAGTTTGCTCATCACTACTAAACTTGTATTACCATCTGCTCAACTCCCCCAAACTTCTCCTGTGATGTTAACCCTGCACTTAAGTTTTCAAATTAGAAAAACTTAAGATATCATCTATGCTGGTAGCTTATAGTACACGAAATGTGTACCTTTAAGGTGGATATGATCATTTGCCTGCAACTTTGGAACATTCAAGTGTTGCTCTTGAGGCTAAGTAATATTTAAACTCACATATGTTTATTCGTGAAAGTACATCTGTTATGACATAGAAGAAATGCAGGGACAGAAGTCCAGTCTTTGAGTCTCCAAATTTATATGAACCATGAAATTTAATAAAGGATATTATTAATAATGTCATTATCTCATTGTGCAATATTAAACAAGTCATTTTGTCTGTCAGTACTGTTTACATAGTTTTATATATCAGCTTTTGACTATTGTTGTGTAAAAACTGTCAAGTATATTTCAAGCATATGTCAAGAACAGTTAGAGCCATAAGTAATTTAGCCAATTGCAATTTTCAGAATTAGGGCTCTGTATGCCACTACAATGGATTTGAAATGAAGAAATAATTACATGATTGAAGTGTAAGCGTTCGGCATTAATTCAAAGGCTTTAACAAAAATATCATATGAGCCATTTAGGAAAGACAAACATTTTTATACATGGTCCCCCATTTATAGGGGCTCAAAAGTATTTGTTCAACTGACTGACAAGCTCTTCCATAGCCAGGCGTGAGTAGATCCACCATCATTATTTTACCAACTATTAAGCAGGTAGAAGGTCTGCAGTTGATTCCAAGTATAGAATTTACATTTGGAAGCTATGTCTGTGAACTCTCAATATGAGATCCAAAGAGATGTCCATGCAAGTGAAATAGGCCATCATTAGGCACAGAAAGCAAAACAAACCAATCAGAGAAATAGTAGAAAAACCAAGGGCCTAATGTGTAGAATTCACACTAAAAATGGCTTACAGACAAAACTAGAAATGTGTGTATGCACAAAAAAATTAAAATACATAAAACTGCATAAGCAAAGTCCTACGTGATTTCCTTTTATAAATCCCAATTGACATGAATTTTAACGCACATGCATGTGCCTACACAGCCCCACCAGACTCTGAAATCCCATCGTAGCTAAAGTAGCACTTTAAATGTTTCATATTCTAAGTGTTCCCCAACCAGTCATTAATCACTATGTGCTTCTTAAACAGGTTTCTCTTATGCTGACAGGAGCATTCAGGCAGCGATCGCCACATAGGATACATTGCATTCATGATATTACAGCTCTCTGAATATTTTGGAATACTATAAGCTGTATACTTAATATCATTTTCATGATGAAATGCATTACACCTATATTAAACATGTGGGGGCATGGCAGTGCCAGCAAGCATCGAGTGTGAGGCAGAAACAATCCCAGGATGGGGTGCCTACTCATGGCAAGGTGAATACGAGAGCACACATACACTAGTAGTGTCAATTTAGCATTATCAGATCTCCCATTCTGCAAGACTTTGAAAGGAAACCGAAGTATGCTGAGGAAAAAGACCAGGAAAACATTCAAACCCCAGGCACCACTGTGCCCGCACATGTTTAATTATTAAGAGTATACATTATTTAAATGAAGTTAATTTATCTGTAAAATGTAATATACATACTTTAATGTATTTCATCATAAAAATAATATCAAGTATGCATCCTAGTATTCTAACAGCACACAGCTCCAAGAGGATAGCTCTTAGAAATCTAAATTGACTTAGATGCCAGTAATTATCATGGGACAAGAAGTCAGCATAATCTGTAAATATGTGTTCTCTTCCAATTCTACCATTTGTGATGACTTCTAAAAACGCTAAAGCAGCCATGGTATTTGGAATAGTTTGGCCATTTTGTTAACTATTATATTGCTACAAATTGATTACAATCAAGTGGCTTAAATTTATAAACAATATGCACATATTTCAGTGTTTTTGATAAAGCCCACGTCATGGATGTGTACACAAAAAAGAAAGGGGAAATACACAGAAACAGTAGCACTGTTTTGAAGCTGGGTGCCGCCCATTTTCAAAACTGAACAGAAATGTGTGTACACATGGTCTGAGGCTGCTGTTAAAATGTGCTTAGCTTTACGCCTAGTTTAGTTTTTATACATCTCGATGTGAGCATGGAAACAGACATACTCACCATTTATACATGAGGCCCCAGGAGTGGTCAAATCAACCATCTGGTACCGCGTCTATGGCCAAAGCATGCCAACCCGTAGGAGGAACCTGGTGAGGAGGAGGGATTGCTGCATGCCAGAAAACAAAGGCAGGGTGAGGAGCACCTGGACGTTCATTTCCCCATTGAGCCCAGTTAAATGGGAGAGGGGGGTGGTAGAGGACCGAATTGCCCTCCCCAAAGCAGGGAAGGGATTGGACATTGTGTGGCGGCAGGTGGGGCCAACGAACATTAATCCCGAGCCCAACAGAGCCTGCGCAGACGGTGCAGAGGCTCTATGGCTCACAGCCAGCAGGTAAGGACAAGTGAAGTGCGAGTCCAGTGACAGCTGATTTATATAACCTGATCATGACTGTACATGAGCTGGAGGGTGTCCTTCAAACCATACAGTCTCTTTTGCCCGACCTCTTGCTGCATCCAGATAGTGCCATCTTTCACCTTTACACCTGGTGCAGCTGCGCTTTTCTTATGTGTGAGTGGACATTTCTTGCGGGAAGGGCTTTTGTTCTCTTTCTCCGATGTATTGTAGAACCCTCATCCTCATCTGAGTTCACCTCTGTTATAGCACGTCTTTATTTGAATACAGCAGTGTCAGATCAGGGGGAGCGTGAATATGACAGAGAATAAAACTGAAAAAAAAAAAACCGTGGGGGTGGGGTTATATCATGATCGTGACTGAGAGAATAAAAGTGAAAAAAAAAATCGCTTACCTTTACAAGTACCATAAATTAACACCGGCTCTTACAGGCTCAAATCAAATGAATGTTTTTATTGTGTAATAAAAACAATAAGAGCAGCTCACTACTCAAAATGGTCATTCTGGTTAGCAGCCAGACTCGAATCTGCGACCTCTTGATTATGAGTAAGCATTTCTTACTGCTGTACAACCCAAGCGGTCGCATCACCATGGTGCCCTAACCCGATTTGTTTTTCTTCGGTTATAATTTTGAATAAAGGCACACTTGTTAAGTTAAAGTATTTGATATTTTGACTTCAGTCTTCACAAATTTTACATTTCATGTCAAAATTTTGTCATTAGTACTGTAATATGAAAAAAGTTTCTGTTTTAGGTATGTGTTTAACATTTCTTGCATTTAATGTCATCTTACATTTACATAGATCGTTGTAGACACGGAACATACATGAAATGCATGTGTTGCAAATAATATATTATTTGCCAAATACAACTCCAGGCACCTCACATCCAGATCATCAAGAGTTGAGCTGGGAGAACTTTTTGACCGAGTTGACCGCAACGGTGGGGGAGATGGGATAACAACCTGCTTGCTGCTTGTGCTGATGAACACTTTTACAAAACAAAAAGACACTAATGGAGAGGTGAAGAAATTTCAGGTGGACCGGGATTACAGGTTTCTTCGTAGGCTTCAGGGATTCTAGTGTTAAAGGCCTGGATCTTGGTTTTTATACAGCACACTTGCAATTTTCACTCAGGCTCTCGACAGCCCCGATCAGAGCCTCCACTGACTCTGCGGATATCACAGCATCATTGGTAAGGTCAAGATCAGTGAACCTTTCTTCACCAACAGATGCCCCACAACTGTTGGACCCCATGACCTTGCCCAACACCCAGTCCATACGAGCACTGAACAGAGTAGGAGCAAGAACACACCCCTGATGAACCCCAGAATCAACTGGGAAAAACGCAGAGTTTCTGCTTCCACACTGCACAGCACTCAAAGTATCAGTGTACAGGCCACCCATGATATCCAGCAACTTTGAGGAGATACAACGAAGTCCACGGGTGTCCCACAGAGCAGCTCAAACAACTGAGTCAAACGCTTTATGAAAATCGACAGAGGCTGCCAAGAAACTCTGCCGATATTCATGTTTGCGCTCCCTGAGAACCCTCAGTGCCAGGATGTGGTCAATGGTAGACTTCTTAGGCATAAAACAGGACTGCTCCAGTCGCTGGTAGGTAAGCAAGTGATCGACCTATTGAGGACGACCCTAGCAAGGACCTTATCCGGCACAGAGTGCAGTGTTATCCCCCTGTAGTTGCCGCAATCCGGACGATCACCCTTCCCTTTACAGATAGGGACGACAAGTCCCGTTTTCCAGTCAGTTGGGATGACGCCAGTCTCCCAATGGAAGCAGAGATTGCTTGCAAAGCCAGGAGGACAGCCTTAACACCAGCCTGGAGAATTTAACCCCAGATACCACAGATCCCTGCAGCCTTCCCTACCCTCAGCTACAGTTAGGTCCATAAATATTTGGACAGAGACAAAGTTTTTCTAATTTTGGTTCTGTACATTACCACAATGAATTTTAAATGAAACAACTGAAATGCAGTTGAAGTGCAGACTTTCAGCTTTAATTCAGTGGGGTGAACAAAACGATTGCATAAAAATGTGAGGCAACTAAAGCATTTTTTTAACACAATCCCTTCATTTCAGGGGCTCAAAAGTAATTGGACAAATTAAATAACTGGAAATAAAATGTTCATTTCTAATACTTGGTTGAAAACCCTTTGCTGGCAATGACAGCCTGAAGTCTTGAACTCATGGACATCACCAGATGCTGGGTTTCCTCCTTTTTAATGCTCTGCCAGGCCTTTACTGCAGCGGCTTTCAGTTGCTGTTTGTTTGTGGGCCTCTCTGTCTGAAGTTTAGTCTTCAGCAAGTGAAATGAATGCTCAATTGGGTTAAGATCAGGTGACTGACTTGGCCATTCAAGAATTTTCCACTTCTTTGCTTTAATAAACTCCTGGGTTGCTTTGGCTGTATGTTGTGGGTCATTGTCCATCTGTATCATGAAACGCTGCCCAATCAATTTGACTGCATTTAGCTGGATTTAAGCAGACAGTATGTCTCTGAACACCACAGAATTTATTCGGCTGCTTCTGTCCTGTGTCACATCATCAATAAACACTAGTGTCCCAGTGCCACTGGCAGCCATGCACGCTCAAGCCATCACACTGCCTCCACCGTGTTTTACAGATGATGTGGTATGCTTTGGATAATGAGCTGTTCCACGCCTTCTCCATACTTTTTTCTTGCCATCATTCTGGTAGAGGTTGATCTTGGTTTCATCTGTCCAAAGAATGTCAAAATTCATTGTGGTAGTGTACAGAACCAAAATTAGAATAAAGTTGTCTCTGTCCAAATATTTATGGACCTAACTGTAGTTCACCACTTGTGCAATCTCAATGAGATTGGGCAATGCACAGCTAATTGGAAGATCAGCCTCAAGGACTGTGGACCGAGAGATATCCATTGTCCTAGCCAGAGGATCAGCTTTAATCAGCTGCTCAAAGTAGCCAGCCCAGAGGGCCACAACTGCAGTGTCATCCATAAGGACCAATACATCAGCCACCCTGACTGTGACTCTCTGAGGTACAGATTTGGATGTGCATAATGCTTTGATTCCACTGTAAGCAGGACATGGGTCACTAAACCATAGATGGTGTGTCACTTGCTCACAGATTCCTCTAACAAATGCTTCCTTATCTGCCCTAAGATCCCTCACAGCCACCCTTCTCGGTTTCCGGTACAGACCGGAGTTGCCATCAAGCTGTGCGCTGTGACTTCTCTCAATGATATCCAGAATTCCCTGTGAGATGAAAAACCTCCTTCTGGGAACACAGTAATACCAACACATCCCTCAGCAACCTTCAGGGTCTTGTCACAGAAGGTCTCACACATCACATTAGGATCGGCGATCGCACCCAAATCCGTATGTTCCTCACACAAACTGCATGCAAACTCGCCAGAAACAGCTTGATCATGGAGTCTGGCCAGGTCCAGCCTCATTTTCCTAGTAGGTGGTAACGTACTGAACCTAAGCTAGATCTCCAGAGCAGCAACAACAAGAGTGTGGTCAGAATATGCAAACTAGGCTCTTCCGTAGACACTACAGTTTTGTAAGAACCTCCAACATCTGCCCATGAGGATGTGATCAATCTCCTTCACCGCACCACCAGTATTGGAGTACCAAGTTCAACGATGCGGCTCAGGGTACTGGAACCAGGATGCAGCTATTCGCAGCCCCTGACCTTTAGCAAAGTCAAGGAATATTGAGCCACTTTCACCACGGTCATCAGACCCATGGGGACCGAGAGAATCCTCATAGCCAGCCCTATCAGTGCCAGTGGCTGCACTGAAGTTACCCGTGAGTCACTCCCGAGGGCTTTCCACCATCCCGTTCATAATGGGAGCAGACTTCCTATGGGCAGCTACAGCAGAGCTACTAATGCGGAGAGCAGAAAGGAGTCCTGTCTGTCATCTCAGAGCTGTGTGAAGATTCTGAAGATTTTTTTTACGGTAGCTGGACTGCAAATCCTGCCACCAAACCCCTAATGATTTCTCAGCAAGGAGGACCACTTTCAGGGCCGGATGCAGTAACAGCAGAAAAAGCCACTTTCTGTAAAGTATGCAAACACAAAAACACACTGATGTATAAGTGTTTTAAATCACCTGAACTACAGAGCAGTCTAGATTACAATATGTAGATCAATTCAGTTGTAACACCAAGCCACAGTCCCTAGACTATATTTACAGTAAGCTTAAACATTTTCCTATCCTTGCTTTCTATCCTTAGCCTTTCTAAAGGTTACTAAATGGTTTTGATCAGTGGAGCAGTATTTTCCCTTCAATTCCTTTGTGTTTGTCTGTTTTGAAAAATAATTGTGTAACTGGTTTTGGTTTCCACATTGTACCTGATGCTATTGGATTAGGCTCTGGTGGATTACAAGCATTTGACCATTAATTAATGGATGAATGGACAGAAGGAAAACTGCATTTGTTTAAAAAAATTAATTCTGGATGGTAATCAGAGAACACAAATTTGCTTTTAAATTCTGATATAAATACAGAGTTATTCATAGCAATTTTAAATATAGTTGTACTTAATACAGAAAGGTACATGGTAGTTTCCAGCACAGTTTTAATTCCAGTCTGGAAAAACATTATATATATCTGCTCAGATTCATGAAAAAAATAAATGAATAAATTGTTTGACTGAATTATTAAAATATACCACTTTTATAGATTTTGTGTGTGTTCTGTAATATATAAACATTTAAGATTATTATGGTACGATAGTTTCATTGCATAATAGTAGGTGATGCTCACAGAATAAATGTAACTGAAGCATTCTTCCTCATGCCAATCCATTTCTTAGGGGGAACATTGCTATTGACCACATTTTTTTTTCACTAAATGTCACAGTAAGGCATTAAATCCTAATAAGCATGACTGTTGTCAGCTGCCTGGACAGAACAGGATTTTGGATATAGACACACAGCAAAGAGTTGGTCATAAATGGGGATGACCTGTCAGGAAATATTTGAGTATGACATGACAGTAACATGTGTAACTGATTATGCAACAGTCTGATCTATAGAACTCAAATGGAAAAAAAACCTGAGAACTTTAAAAACACTCTTCAAAAAATTGCTATAAAAGGGTCAAAACACTAACGTGCTGAAATAACACAAACCTAACAAAGAAAAAAAAAAAGCACAATTGCAATATTATTTGAAAACGAACAGTGACAGATCGGGTGTAAATTTATGCTGACACTGTTAGTTAGGGTCAGATCGGGGGGAAGGAAGGAGAGCATGAACAAGACAGAGAATAAAACTGAAAAAAAAGCTAACTTTTACAAGTACCATAAATTTACACCCGATCTGACGCTGTTCGTTTTCAAACAATATTGCATTAGTGCAATGATGTTTTCTGATTGGTAATATTCAGGTCATACAATGATTCCTTCAAATTGTCACATATATTTGTGTCTCTTTCTTTATTTCCCCGGTGCTGCGTTGACATCATGCACCAGAAGGCGTGAACTTATTCATTGTGAGCAGGAACACACGGGTGGCTGGTTGCTGTGTGCTACAACATGCTTGACGTGGCGGAAATGAATGTACATGTACTGTACAAGGCATGCACAGGTCCACTGAGAAAAGAACAGTGTTCTTAACTCACCTTGCAGAGGAACGCCGTCGTCGCTTCTTAAAAGAAAAGGCGATGGAAAAAGAAGGGGATGCAGCATCGACAAGCTTCTGTTCCAAGACCGCCGCTTCCCCCAGTAAAGTACACTCAGTCAGTGTCAGGTGCCCCTTCAATGTAACAGGAACCACAGCATAGAGAGAAGTGTGTACATTACAACAGGTACACATGTCATAAATGTAGAAAGGATGGTCCTTAGGTGTATGGGAATTGTTAACATTTGAATTTGATGATTGCATCTAGCACAGAACTGACCTCTCTGTACTATTCTTTCCTTTGCATGTCCTGGAGTACAAAAGAACCACCACCATGCACCAAAATGTGGAGATTGGGCAAGAACAGGGGGAAAAAAAATGCGGTCACTGATTACAACTGCAAGAAGGCATGCGCATGAATATGAATAATATGAATAATGTTGCATCAGTGCCACAATGTTTTTCCAAAATGTACTATACAGGTCAAAAAATGAATTATTCCAAATATCATATATACCTATATCTCTGTTTTTTGTCAGTGTGGCTTTGACATCATGGACCATAAGGTGGGGGTGTTGTATTGTGATCCTGACTGAGAGAATAAAACGCTAGCTTTTACAAGTGCTATAAATTTTAACTGTTTCAGACACAAATCAAATGTATGTTTTTATTATATAATATTAAAAATAAGAGCAGCTCACTATTGAAAAGGGTAAAATTTGTGGGGGAGCTGGTATCGAACTCATGACCTCTTGATTACAAGTCAGCAGTTCTTACCGCTGCACCGTGGAAGCTGTCATATTACCCTTGTACCTTTTGTGAAAGGGTTTATTTGATATTTGGACTTCAGCCTTCACACATTATACAGTTTGTGTCTACATTTTGTCATTTATTACTAAAACATGAAAAACTTTTCTGTTTTAACAATGTGTTTACATTGAAGAGAAAGAAAGTAAGGACAGGAATTGGAAGTTAGTACGTTTGAAAGAGACAGTACTACTACAATAAAGTATTTCATTGAAGGTCGCGCACGGCGCAGCAAGTTGCATGAGACATGAACAATCACTGTGCCACCGTGTTCCCATGTTTAATAAGATGCTTTAACTCCTATCATCATAAAAATGATATTACTTACACATCTCAGTATTTTAATTACTCGGAGAGCTGTAATATGACGAATGTAATGGATTCTGTGTCCTGTCGGAGGAAGAGAAAGCCCGGAAGCACGTAGTGATTCACACACACAGAGCACATACAAGATCAAATACAAAACAAAGCATTTAACATGCTAAGATGGAAGTTTATGATGTTCTACTTTAATGACAAAATAAACTATGTGATTAAAGTGGAAATTGAGATTAAAGTTGACATTTCGTGCTATTTTCCCCACTGTGTGCCTTTTTTTTCCCCCTCTGAACCCTAATAAGCTTTCATATGACACTCAGACAGTGGGCTACGACTTGCCTTTTCACGGCAACTTTGATATGTGAGAACTTCTTTTTTATTTCAGGCACTGTGCGACTTTGTGAACTTGAACTTTTGAGTTTCCCTGACACTCTATGTCACTCGCTCAACTTCCTTTTGTTGTTTATACCACTGTTTAAACCAACAAATAGTACGTTTTTCCTTGCCTCCACTTGGTATTCGCTGAAATTCTTCTATTTTCCCTCGTGCTTTTGCCATTGTCTTTTCACAGAACGTGGAGCTTAAGGGCTATTTATATTGATTTGCATATTCAAAGAGGCGTAATTCTGGGAGGAGTTGGGGCGGGACAGCAGGCGCGTGCACGTGCGTTACTTTTCACGCTGACCGGGATTTATGTAGCGTCAGAACGTGGAAGTTGGCGTTCGCACAGATTTATGTATCTGGATTTTTTTGTGCGTATGAACATTTCCGCATTTGTGCTTTACGCCATGTTATAGTGTGAGTTCTATGCACGCCGTTATACATGAGGCCCCAGGTCTGCATACTTTTAAATTACTAAATAAACTTTTATTAGCTGTGTAAAAGGAACAAGAAGGTGATCTAAATATTTCTAAATATACAGAAATGACGTGAAGTACAAAATTTTATATAAACAGATCAGAGTTAGTACTTTTTACTCCAGGAAGAATATGATAAACAGAATGAGGGAGAGCACATATAAATTAAAGGCAACCTAACACATGTCAAAATAGAAAGAAAACTACCCAAACCTGTTCTGCATGTCCCTGGTAACTCCTTTGGCTATCAGAGTTGCCAGAAACGCTGCCTAAAAATCTTTATTAATTAAGCAATAATATCAAACTCAAGTTCTTTCCACGGGACACAGATGCCTGGCAAAATAACTTTTATTTTTAGAATAAATTTAACATAAAGCTGAGGTTTGTGTTTCTATTATTGTCAACTCTTCCTCGATCATCTGAAGCTGTTTATGTACAGAGGTGTATATTAAATGTGGTTCCATATTTCACAGTTAGAAAAATTATTGACTTTTTGGTTATTGATGTTAATCCAATGCTTCTTACTGTATTTATATTGTTACAGAGAGGTGGAGAAAGCTAAGAGGTAGCAAGTGACTGCTTATATAAAATACAAGTATAAAATTGTGCCAACATTGTCATTTGAAAACAGTTTATTATAACTTTAGTACATAATTTTATAAAGGTCTATAGTTTCTCATTTTTAAGTTATTATATTAATTCCATAATAATTTCATTGTTAACAGGCATATAATCAAATATCTTATTTGCATTTAAAATCTAAGACAAGCATGCCCACACAATGCAAGAGTAATAGCACTGCTTCCCAGTGCCACTGCAAAGAGTTTTGAGTCAAGTCAGTTACTTACAGCTACACTGAAAACCATTGAAAGACCTCCTTAAGAAAACAACTTGGCAACTTTAGAACCCACAACAAATATGCCTTTCATTTATGGCTTTATTGGGGTGGGGAGAAAAAAAACACCATTCTTCATAAGTTCCAGTCTGCATTTAAACCTAGCCAATGGAATTAGAGTATTAAAATGATCTCAGTGCTGACACTAACAAAGAATCTTTTCTTCTTCTTTAATTTTTAAGTGGAACTGCGGACCGTGTAATGACCTGTCTGGAGCAATGCTAAAATTTTGCGACCCCTGGAAAATTCTGCTTCCAAAGAGTAATGCTGCTTGTGGTTTACCACTAACACCTGCTTTTAAACACTTGCTTTTTTCTCTTGCAATATGTTCTCACACTTGGAAACTGTGTTCAGCTATGTTGCTGTTCATCACAGTCTTGCATAGGAGACATAAATGTGAATGTTCTTTATGTCATACCAGACAGCCACTGTGCAATCTAAGTGAACATGATCTTCTTTGAAGAAATTTTTGCAAAAGCAAACTGAACAAGCCACCTTAAGTTGGCTGCTTGGTTCTACTCTTAAGTTCCAGGCACACACATCTATTGCAATGGAGTCAAATTAACACAACACTGCTTTCACTTACAGAAAATGCCCGCTGCCAAAGCATTTTTCTCACTAGAAGATGTATGGAAAGTAATCCATTTCTTCATAACAGGTAAGTTGGATTATGACAAGCTGCTTTCAGTGGTCTACTGCAAAAAAACAAAAAAAACAATCAATTTTAAAATGTCACAGCAAAAATACAAAAAAAAATTAACCACTTTTCAATTTACTTGATATATTTAATTCTACTAATTTTGCACTTTTATGCAATTTATATATTTTTTTGTTGAATCCAGTGCATAACATTCAATGAGCACATTTCATGTAAACTTTTCAGCCCAGATATATTAAGTGAAATATCTAGACAGATGTTCAATCATGAAACCACGAGTCAACACCTTTAACAATCCAAGGCTTCTATTTTTTAGGTGTGTATTAAATACATATTTAATGGAAAAACAAATTGGACTTAGAAAAGTTAGCATATTTAACATTAGGATTTTTTTATATACTGTAAGCCACTAGGAGGCATACTGCCACCCTAACCCCCGGACACAGACAGGCAGGACACAGGTTCACTCAACACCCACGTTTATTTACAGTTTGTGCACACATTACCAACACCGCAATACACCAATATACTGTCCATTCCTTCCTTGCCGCCAGTCCATCCACCTCCATTCTTCCTCAGGCTTTGTCCACTCCTGCGGACTCTGGCCCTCCAAATGGAGTAAGGTGGCCCCTTTTATGCTCCTTGATGATCTTCCTGTAGCACTTCCTTGTGTGTCTGAAGTGCTGCCATCCAGGGCTTCGGGATCATTCAGGCATCCCCTGGCGGAGGCCATGGACCCCAACAGGGCTGAGCTTCCAAGCTCCCAATCCGTGGTCCTGATATGATCCAGTGGAGCTGCCCTCTGGTCCCCTGGGGAAGATATTGCCCCTCTCCCAGTCCTTCCCTTCTCCAGGCGTTCTGGTGGGGCAAGGTCCCGGTTGTCTGCCACATTACCTATGTGCTACTGCCAAGAAATATGCATGTCTGATCTCTTTCAGAGTGGTAATAATTTGTATGCTGAAGTCAATGATAGAAAACCATAAAAAAGATCAAGGCTGCCAGCTTTTTTTTTTTTTTTTTTTAAGGATTCTTTATTTACAGTACCTATTACATACTCGCAAGTGGTATCCATGACAAAAGTCTTTTTTTCCCAACAATGTTCACAGACAGAGTATTTCATTTTTATTGACTATATCACAATTCTAGTGGCTCATAAGTTTATATACACTAAGTATGTTAACTGTATTTTTAAACAGCTTGGAAAATTCCAGAAAATGATGTCAAGCCTTTTGGCAATTAGACAATTAGCTTCTGATAGCTAATTAGCCTAACTGAAGTCAACGTGTGAATGTATGTTAAAGCCTACCATCAAATTCACTGCCTCTTTGCTTGATATACAAAAGAAATCAGTCAAGACCTCAGAAAATAAATTGTGGACCTCCACAAATCTGGTTCATCTTTTTGAACAATTTCCAAACACCCTAAGGTTCCACGTTCATCTGTACAAACAATAACACACAAGTATAAACACCAAGGGACCAAGCAGCCATCAGGAAGGAGACATATTCTGTCTCTTAGAGAAGAACGTACTTTGGCACAAAAAGTGCAAGTCAATCCCAGAACAACAGTAAAGGACCTTGTGAAGATGCTGGAGGAAACAGGTAGTCAAGTATCTACAGTATATCCACAGCAAAACAAGTCCTATAGTGATATAACCTGAAACATCAAGGAAGGAGCCACTGCTCTATAAAGCCCCCATAAAAAAGCCAGACTGCACTTTGCAATGGCAATTGGATCTTACCTTTTGGAGAAATGTCCTCTGGTCTGATGAATCCAAAATTGAACTGTTAGGCTATAATGGCCATCGTTCTGTTTGTAGGAAAAGAGACAAGCTGAAGAACACCATCCCAGCCATCAAGTACAGGGGGTGGGAACATATGCTGTGGGGGTGCTTTGCTGCAGGAGAGACTGGTACACTTCACAGCGTCATGAGGAAGGAAAATTATGTAGATACAAGTTGCATGTCATTGTGTTATCTGAGTGTTACACAAGTTACAAAGATGGCTACCTCAGTTTCATCAGAGCTTTCTCCATCATATTTAATTGACAAAGAGTGCAGTCACAGTGGAGTCTGGAAAAACTTTGGCTTTGTGCCAAAAGGACATGGTAAACCCATGGATTCATGTAAACTTGTATATAAGTTGTACTACCACACAATACAGACCAAGGGGAGAAACATGGACAATTCAGTCAAACATTTAAAGGACCAGCATGCAACACAGTGCAGAGAGTTTTGAGAGTTAGTTGTTATATTTTTAATAAAGGAAATATATGTATGTGCCTTTTTGCATCTGAAGTAAAGATGCGACATATAGTCTGTTAAGTGTTCCACAGATTAAAACAATAATCTGTAATGATTTTTACCTATCGGTTGCATTCATTTCCATACAATCTTTTGAGATCATGTAGATTGGTGTTGTAAACATTTAGAGTCGTACAATTGTTAGAAATCTTTCAGTTTTAACACAATATATAAAAGACATGTAAGAGTAATGAATATGTGCTTTGTTCCTATCTACTTTTCTAAGTAGATGAGTAAAAAATAATTGTACTACACCATGATCGCTACCGCCGCCCACCTGTGTGAGAAGGCAGTAACAGCGACCACAGCATGCGGCAACAGATGTTTTATGTTGATTTATGTGTGAAATCATGGCTTTGTATACTTTTCAGAAAACTGAATTTTTAGAAAAATATTCAGCCTTGGGCCAAAACGGAAAAAAAAAAAATTAGCCCTCAAAGAGTTAAAATACAATGCTTTGTAATAATTTATAATGTCTAATATTTTAAAAGTTTTAATTATTTAATGGTTTTGAATGCTATGGCTATATGTTATTTGATATTCTTTATGTTTTGACTGACATAATACTTACTGTTTTATCTATATTGTAAAAGAAAGTGTCTTAAAATAAACATGTTGCAAATATAACACAACTAAATGGTTTGTCCAATTATCAGAAAGAAGAGGAGTAAAGGTCTTCACAATCACAGCCTATCCTACCAGCTATATTTGTACAACATAAAAAGTATGACAAAAAAAAATCACCAGAGGCCAAGAGATTAAATAGGACACTTGCAGAATACATATGCAGGGATCAAGTACCTGTACATACTGTTAAAAAACCTACAACAACTAAATAACACATATTGTCTTCCTCCAAGAAATTGTTTCACATACACTGAA
The DNA here is from genome assembly GCF_900747795.2 of Erpetoichthys calabaricus. Classification (NCBI taxonomy): domain Eukaryota; kingdom Metazoa; phylum Chordata; class Cladistia; order Polypteriformes; family Polypteridae; genus Erpetoichthys; species Erpetoichthys calabaricus. The sequence continues at coordinate 169,642,109 of NC_041397.2, forward strand.
ATTTGCACATTATGAGGAAATAAAAAGTATAGTGTTATAATCTTACACAGAAGCCTTACTTTTCAACAACAACTGATCTGTGGATCAGCATGTCAGCCTCATCGTACACGGCAGTAACTCTCCAGTTTATTACACAGTCCTGTGACATGCAAAGCTAATGCTTCGGCTGTGTCGGTCTTAACTCTTAACCCAGAGCACACAGGAGAAAGCTTAAGGGAAGCCTTAGAGGAGGTTATTCAGGATGAATGGCAGCTAGACATGACAAAAATGGCTGGGATCACAAATGATAATGCCTCATCGAACAAAAAAACATTTCAAGAAGATCTTACATGAATCCCCTTGTTTGGGTACTTTGCACCTTGCAATTCACAAGGGTCTAGACATACCTTCTGTGTTTGCAGCCCTCTTAAGACTAAGAAAAACTGTGCTTTCAGCAGGTTTCCAAAAATGTGCAGATGACTTGAAATGAAACAAATGGACTCAATGCCCAAATACAAACTAATTCATGAGGAGCCGACACACTGGGAGGGAGATTTTTTTTTAGAACAGCAGCAAGCTGCCTACTCATTTCTAGCAGATGACAGGAAATAAATGGAACCTATGAAGGATGGTCCGTGTCCTTACCCAACCAGGATGCCCTCAGGATGGAACAGGGGGAGACAAAGCCCTGTATAAGCTGTCTCCCCTTGTCTTTCCATCTTGAGGGCACCCCGTCAGGTAAGGAACATAAATTCTGGTAGTTGTTACTAAATATGTCCATAAAGAGAAAAAGGTGTTCTTTTTCATTTATTTTTTGTGTACATTTTAAATATGGGTGCTGAATGAATATAAAACTAATCTGGATTTTCAAGCCTGCCTATCATCTCATTTTTCTGATTAGGGTTGAGGTAGTAACTGGATGACCAGGATTAAGCACTAGCCACAGTTAGGCTCTTCTCTGACCAGCCAAGAGGGATTTATCTGTAGTGTACCCCGGACTGCACTCAGTTGGCTGTGCTCATCAGATAATCAAGATTCACATCTTCTCTATTCCATATGGATTTGATCCACCTACATCGATTTTGTAGCATGTAATGCAGTTGTCTCATGCCATTTTCTTAGGTAAGACCATGCTTGAAGTTTGTATAATTCTGTGTGTGTGTATATACTGTACTAACAAAGCCACAGACACACATAACACACACACACACATTCAGCTTTATATGATCTACTGCAAATCTCAGAAAGTGCATGAAAAAATGGAGAGAGAGACAGAATACCACAAAGGAACCTTTCTCTGTGTAACAAACATTAAGCCAATAACACGTGGCCAGAACATCTCTAGCACTATTTAAAAATAGGTTATTTGGGTTATTTCTGTATGATTGGGGTATTGCTATAATTTACATCGTATTTTACAAGGCACATACTGCAAGTTTCTGTGTTGTTTTTACCAGCTTTAAACAATGTCATATTTATCTCTGAAGCAGTGATACTGGAAGCAATTTACCCACACTCAATTCAATGCAGCAGAGTCCTTCTGCAAAGGTCCGAGATCTCCATAAACCACAAATAACTTAATGGGAAACATCATTTACAAAAGCAAAATTGAAATTAATTTTCATCCTCCTTTATGTCAGTTAGAAACTTTAAGAACCTGATCAGTGACCCATCTAAAAAGTATTTAATTAGCCCACAGTTGGATATTAACTGAAATCTCATGATACAGGAAGCATTTCTGTCACCCACAATGAATAAATTGTTATAATTTGATTTTTATTTTATGTGCATGTTTATTTCTAATTAATTTGTACGTTCTTACACTTGTTTTAGGGTTTTTTTAAGCCATCGATTTCATTCCTAATGTTACCTTTTCCTTCTGTCATTTTCTTACGAGTGCTTTAAATTTTCAGTGTGTTTTGGCTGCCATCTTGTATTTGAATGATTGCTGCCATTTTTAGACACCCATTGATAGGACAGGACCTTGTGTTTCCAGAGTGTCTCTGCTGCTCGCGTATGTGGATTTCACTTTCACCAAACAACAAGTCTTTTAATTCTCATGGATATGTCTCTTCATTGGGAAGAAACACTACTTTTCCCTGATGACAACATTAATTAATTAAGCAAGCTACAAGTCTCCGAATATCGAATATATTCGATCTCTTTTCGGTGTTCTGTTATTTCACCGAGTAAAACTTTCCGTATGTTAGTGCTAATGCGATCTTTACTATCATTTTTTTGAAACTTTTGAATTTTAGTCCTTTCATTATCTCTAACCTGCTCTGCATGTGTATCGTGCCAACATTTTTGAATTCTTCACGACATTCTACTTTGTCATTTATGCTTTGTCTTTTATTTCTATCCCCTGGCATGGTTAAATCTCTTGGCACAAAGTATCTCTCTGAAAAAGTCATGTCTCGCCCCAGGCTAAAAAGTCTCATCTCATCCCAGGATGTTTTTATTATAATAGAGAGATACACACATACATATGCATATACATACACACACATATACGTACATACATTCATAGACACACACTGTTTTTTGGCCATTTGTTGTATTTTGTTTTCAGTTAACATTGTGTCTGTGTCTTGTGTTGTTGGAGCAGGGTCACGGCAGTGTTTAGCACTGCTAATTCAGAGCTCAGATTATGTTTTGGGCCACAATAATTGATCACGAACAGTTGACAGATGCTTTCTTAACCCTCAGGGACACTTCAAAGAACATTGCACCATTATGATCAATTCAAAATTAGTTCACATCCTTCTTGTTTATTGATTTTAATGCATTTCACTGAACTTGACAAAGTTCACAAACATTTCCACGATTTTGCTGAATACACGGTGAATCACACATCACTATCCATCCATCCATTTTCCAACCCGCTGAATCTGAACACAGGGTCACGGGGGTCTGCTGGAGCCAATCCCAGCCAACACAGGGCACAAGGCAGGGAACCAATCCCGGGCAGGGCGCCAGCCCACCGCAGGGTGCGCACACACACACACACACACCCAGCACACACTAGGGACAATTTAGAATCACCAATGCACCTAACCTGCATGTCTTTGGACTGTGGGAGGAAACCGGAGCACCCGGAGGAAACCCACGCAGACACGGGGAGAACATGCAAACTCCACGCAAGGAGGAACTGGTAAGCGAACCCGGGTCTCCTTACTGCGAGGCAGCAGAGCTACCACTGCGCCACCATGCCGCCCCTACATAACTATTTGCCAGTATTTAAGAATAAAAGTTTTTGAAAATTCCAAGTTTTGTACAGCAAGCTCTAATCGAGAGATCAACAAAACTGAACTTTCCTTAAAAATTTCCTAGAAGAAATTTCATAAATTTATTCACAAAATTGGTCTGCTAGGAGCCAAGTTGTTTTATGTCAACAGACAGACATTGCAATAACAATAGTGCTTCTGCATCCCATGTGAATACGCCTAAAAGAGAGTTTTTTTTAAATTATACTAAATGCTTTCTGACAACATTTAAAAAGACTGCTGTCCTAGTGCACTGGAAGATTGGAAGATTATGCCCTTCTTTCTTAAATCAGGAGAAGTATTAAGGAGTCATAACACACATTTTCTTTGAATTTCTACAGGGATACATTCTTCCTTAACATGGTAAAAATATACGTACATAATCCTAGGAGTAGATTAATATTTAAAGAAAAGCTTGGGTAAACAGTACATCTGTAAGTGTTATAGGTTGCCGTTGCCTCTTTCAACCCAACAGACAGACACACTGCACACAGGGTAAAATCACCAAGAACGTCTTTAGTAGTGCGATAGATAGCCAAGAACCCTGCCCCGCCGGGATGCCTGGAGGAAGGAGGAACCGGGAGAGCGGTGCTTCTTTTCCCTGGTCACTCGGCCGGTCCTTGTTCCCTGGGGGACAGCACTTCTGGGACACCAGGAAGTGCTGACAGACCAGGGATGGTGTATGTCCGGAGTGCTTCCAGGTGCAAGGGCAGCACTTCTGCCACACTGGGGAGTGTGCAATTCAATAACAATCACAATAAAGCGCACTAATCTCTCCTCCACTCCTCCCAGCAAGCTCTGTCCTACTACCTCCCAACTCCGGCTCGCTTGCTGGGTCTCCAGCAGTCCTTTATATAGTCCTTGACCCGGAAGTGTTTCTGTCCTTCCACGCACGTGACTTGTTAGCACTTCCTGTTCAGATGGAGAATTTACTTTCTTCTTCAGCCCGGAAGTACTTTGAGGCTTCCGTTCCCGTGACTCGATAGTACTTCCAGGCTATGGAAAACATACGAGTGCCCAGGTCCCCTGGCAGCACCCACTGTATCCAGCAGGGCTGAGAAGCTGAACTCCAAATCCCATGGTGCCCTGCGAGAATCTGGGGCACCGCTATGGTGCAGGGAACTTGCCATCTGGCATCTTGGGGGAGGCAGTGTCCCACAGTAGCTGTTTTCCCCCATCTTTCTCTTCTTTGGGTATCCTGGCCTGGTTGAGCTGCCGGCCGTCTGCCACACATCATAATGCTTCAACTAATCAGTTGCAAAGTGAAATGAAAACTGCCTTGTTGACTTCAGAGTTTTATAAGCACAGAGTTCATGTTTCTATGGCAGTCCTTCAAAATTTCAACCTACGAAGACCCAAAATTCATTAGGAGTTAGGTGCATCTCTCAAGAATATTGACATTTTTGGTAATAACTGGGGATCCCACCACCTCTGTCCCCAAGTAATCCTAAACAATCAGAGAGAGAATGGATAATCATTTAAATGAATGAGATGAAATTTAATGAAGACGCCGTGGGAAAGGTCTGATTAAATCATAGGACATATCTTTTTCCAACTGTTTCCTTAATAGTTGTACCTATAACAGGTATGGTTCCTCTGTGGATTGGCCTTTTACTACAAATATTTCATCTCCAAATTTGCACCAAACGTAGTTCTTCTGTCTGATTTAACAGAACTCTGCTAAACACCAAGCTGCACAATTTTAGCTGATGGCTTTAATGTACAGTGGAACCTCGGTTCACGAACGTCTTTGAACACGTACAAATCAGGTTATGACCAAAAAGTTCGCCAAACTTTTGCATCTGTTCACGACCACACACTCGGTATACGAACAAGCCAGTTTCCCTTTTGGTTTGTGCACGCCGATGATTTCTGCACATGTTGAATTGTTCTCTGTCAGATGTGCGTGCTTGCACGTGCGTGCATGCTTTCGCTGTGAACTCTTTCTGCTCTATTTTGTTTCCCTTCCGGTTCGTACGCGCCGATTACTGTATTTAAGCATGTGTTCAGCCACTCCCTGTTCACTGTTCTCAGTCAGATGTGCGTGCTTTACCTGTGAACTCTTTGTGCTCTACAGTATTTTGTGTGCTTTTGCAGTTAACCATGGCTTCTAAGCAAGTGAAGAGTGGTGAGAAGAAAGTTTTGATGAAAACTGAAATCGAAGTAAAGAGAAATTATTGAAAAGTATCAGCGTGGCGGTCGTGTTACTGATCTTGCCGCTGAGTACAAGTCATCAAAATCTAAAATTTCGACTATTCTAAAGTAGAAAGAGGCCATTAAAACAGCTGATGTTGCAAAAGGAGTTAACAGTGTTAACCAGACAGAGGCCTCAAGTGCTGGAAGAGGTGGAAAAACTGTTGCTAGTGTGGCTGAATGAGAAGCAACTTACTGGGGACAGCACAAGTGAGGTGATGTTATGCGAGAAAGCCAGGAAGATTCATGGCGATTTGATGCAAAACTATCCTTCTACGAGTGGCAGAAGTGAGGAATTTAAAGCCAGTAGAGGATGGTTTGAAAAGTTTCGCAAGAGAAGTGGCATTCATAGTGTGGTAAGGCATGGAGAGGCTGCTAGTTCCGACGCTGAAGCTGCGAAAGAATTCGTGAAAAATTTCACAAAATTAGTGGAGGACGAAGGCTACATCCTGCAACAAGTCTTCAACTGCGACGAAACTGGATTGTTCTGGAAGAGGATGCCGAAGAGGACCTACATTACCCAGGAAGAGAAGACTATGCCCGCCCATAAACCAATGAAGGACAGGTTAACCATTTTGCTGTGTGCGAACGCTAGTGGCGACGTAAAAATCAAGCCGCTACTCGTTTACCAATTTGAGAACCCTCGTGCTTTTAAGCAGCACATTGTAAACAAAGCCAGACTGCCTGTGATGTGGAGGGCAAACACGAAGGGTTGGGTCACAAGGACCTTGTTTTTGGAATGGCGGCACAAGGCTTTCGCTCCCGCTGTGAAGCGATATCTCAAAGAGAATAACCTGCCTAAAAAATGCCTTCTTCTGATGGACAATGCACCGGCACACCCTCCAAATTTGGTTGACGATATGGTCGAGGAGTACGACTTTATTAAGGTCGTGTTCCTCCCGCCCCAACATGACTCCTCTTCTGCAGCCCATGGACCAGCAGGTTATTTCAAATTTTAAGAAGCTGTACACCAAAGGACTATTCGCCAGGTGTTTCAATGTGACCGAGGAGACGTCTTTGACCCTGAAAGAGTTCTGGAAGAACCATTTTAATATCGTTCATTGCATCAGCCTCATTGATAAAGCCTGGAAGATGTCACACACCGGACCTTGATCTCGGCCTGGAAGAAACTTTTGCCTGAACGCGTTCCTGAACAGATTTTAGAAAGCTTTGAGCCTCCTGTTGTGGATGAGATTGTGTCCATGGGCAAGAGCATGGGTCTTGAAGTGGACAATGAGGACATTGAGGAGCGGACAATGGAGGAACTCGCTGAATTCCAGCAGGAACAGCTTCGGTTGCTCACTGAGGAGCAGTCCTCCGAGGAAGAAGAGGAAAGGGCGGTTATAAAAAGTGATGCGATAAAAGCCATCATGGAAAAATGGAACGAGTGCCAGGATTTTTTCGAGAACCACCACCCTGACAAAGCTGTTACGAACAGAGTGATAAACATGATGAACGACAATGTCATCTTGCATTTCCAAAAAATTTTAATGCGTAGGAAAAGGCAAGTCACATTAGACCGCTATTTCGCGAAGTCTGATCCACCAGCTAAACACACCAGAAACCCAAGGAGAGAAAACACCTGAAGGAGAACATCCCTCCATCGCGGAACCGGACACTCCCTCAAAACTGTAACCTCCTCTCCACCCAGTTCCTCCTCACTTCCTTCATGCCAGAACTCGACTCATGCAAGGTCAGTTTTCATGGTTTTATTACAGATTTTTCAAATGTTCATTTTTTGGTTCGTAGCGTGCATTGTTGCAATGTTACTTTTCTTGGTTGTTTATTAAATTACGGATTTTTCAAATGTTCATTGTTTTCCCTGTGCTTAAAACTCATTAAAAAAAAGTTTACACAGCGATTGGGTCGTAAGGCTATTAGCGTGAACTCCTGCAATGTTACTTTCTTGGTGGTTTATGGTTGTTTTTTAAATAAAGTTCGGATTTGTTCAAGTGTTCCTTTTTTTCCCCTGTGCTTAAAACTCATTAAAAAAAAAAAAGTGTTTACACTATAGCCTTATGACCTGATCGCTGTAAACTCTTGCAATGTTAGTTTTCTCTGTTGTTCAAGGTTTTCTCTGTGTTATTCAATGTTTTTACATTTAGTTTACTATTACGATGTGCATTCTATGGTATAGGGGCGGCACGGTGGCGCAGTGGGTAGCGCTGCTGCCTCGCAGTCGGGAGATCTGGGGACCCGGGTTCACTTCCCGGGTCCTCCCTGCGTGGAGTTTGCATGTTCTCCCCGTGTCTGCGTGGGTTTCCTCCGGGCGCTCCGGTTTCCTCCCACAGTCCAAAGACATGCAGGTTAGGTGGATTGGCGATTCTAAATTGGCCCTAGTGTGTGCTTGGTGTGTGGGTGTGTTTGTGTGTGTCCTGCGGTGGGTTGGCACCCTGCCCGGGATTGGTTCCCTGCCTTGTGCCCTGTGTTGGCTGGGATTGGCTCCAGCAGACCCCCGTGACCCTGTGTTCGGATTCAGCGGGTTGGAAAATGGATGGATGGCTGGATTCTATGGTATAATTAACTATATTCGTGCTTAAAAATCTTTAAAAAAAAAAATATTTACATACAGTTCGTACGGTCTGGAACGGATTAGGGAGAAATTACTTCGGGTCACGACCAGAGTTTTGGAACGAATTATGGTTGTGACCCGAGGTTCCACTGTACTTTGCTACAACTTCTAAAAAAAAGCTTTGCTCGTTTGAAAAGGAATGTCCAATCCCAGCTATATAGAAATGAAAATGAAATCTCCTGTGTTTATTGTTGGTTCTTGTCTCTCACTATTGGTTTTGCATGTAACACCCACAATAGTTCACACCAGGCAGTCCTAGTTACTTTTAAATTACAGGAAATGAGTGAGTGGGAGTTAACAGAAAATATGAAGTAGTATGGAACTGGAGGGACAGGGTGTAATTAGGCAATATATCCTAAACATCTTCTGTACTATGTTATTACATCAACATATGTCAAATCTCCATGAAGGGCTTTTATTAGAAAATACCTATCAATACTGTAGAAGCATTGCTTACTCAATCAAAATATTTTCCATGTTGTACAGCCGAGTCAGTAGTAGATCTTCATTTTATTTTCTTCCTGTGAGTACCTTGAAAATCCCCACTTCTACCAAGAAGTGCATGAGGGTGCAAAAACTGACAAAGACAACAAAAAAAGCAGATGACAGCAGAGGATATGGAGGTTGAGGTATCTGTGACTACAAAGTTTGTTCTCATGGCTCATAAGAATTTAACTAGTTTGAGGCAACTGTAGCTCGACAAATAGTATGCTGTTCAAAAGTGAAAATACACTACTGTTTGCTGTGCAACTCTCACATTCATTTAACGACAGTTCCAACACTAAGCATATTCACACTAGTCGATTCAGTCACAAATTAAAACATGCATACATGTGTTTATGTGGGTGTTAAAACAGAGCAATAAATAAAAACACCCAGATGTGGGGGAAATACACAAACAGAGGTCATTTAAAGCTGCACCTGGGATATAGTCACAGTAACAATTAATAACATTCTTATTTTAATTTAAATGAGCTTTAAAAACCACATTTCCACTATTTACAATACACTTTTCTGAAAAGGAAATTAAAAAAACACACTAAATCACTGACTGCTTTCATCATGAGGAGTGTAAAGCAAATTTCACCAGGTAAAAAATAACTAAAAATTACATTTTCTTCAAAGTAATTAGTCATGGCAAAAAATAAATGTATTCATGACAGAAAAGAAAATGCATAAAAAGTTATTATCCTGCCAAGGCACAAACTAAAAAGGGTTCAAATGTCTGCCTGTTCCATCTACAAATTAGCAAAAAGTCATAAAAATTGTATATAGCAATGACAAAATCTTCAGCAATTACTAAATGCATAACAATTAACAAGAAAAATATTTCCGTTTTTCAAGTTTATAAAACACACAAATAATGTATTTATGTATAACAAACATTTTAATTGTCTGTCTTTGGTGCCGAATGGTACCATATTAAGATTGGAGATTATTTTGGTAAAGCTGTTCACATGACAAATACATAAACATGCACAGCTTAAACTCTTGTGCTCTGGAATTTGAACTTTCTGGTGAAATACATTTGCTGCTTTTATTCTTTATCCTCCAGGGTTCCAGGGAAATATCTAATCTTACTAGCAATAAATATTTGGAAGTTAACTTAACAAAAGCAGTAAAGAAGCCAAGCCTCACAGAACCTTATAACTTCTGCATATTAACCTCAAACACATTTAACAATATACACTCACTGGCCACTTTATTAGGTTCACCTGTTCAATTGCTTGTTAACACAAATATCTAATTAGCCAATAACATGGCAGCAACTCAATGCATTTAGGCATGTAGACCTTTTAAAGACGACTTGGTGAAGTTGAAATCAAGCATCAGAATGAGGAAGAAAGTCATTTAAGTGACTTTGAATGTGGCACGATTCATCCACTAACATGTGAATGTTAGTGCCAGATGGGCTGGTCTGTGTATTTTGTGTGTGTGTGTGTATTATACTGTATATACAGTACATGGATGTGCAGCTGACAAATCTGCAGCAATCTTGTAATGCTTGTGGACGCTAGGGGCGCTGCTGCCCCGCTAAACCCACCAGGCAGACGTCCAAGACACACTGTATAAAAATCACCAAGAAGAATCTTTAATAATTCTCTTCAAATAAAGTGCACAAAGCACCGCACACTCCACAATTCAACAACAACAGTAATAAAGAATAATCAATACAATAAATCAATCCTCCACTCCCAGCAGCTTAGTCACCCAATCTCCCAACTCCGGCTCTCTTGCTGGGTTTCCCCACAGTCTTTTAAATAGTCCTTGACTTGGAAGTGTTCCTCTCCGGGTCAAACGCCACATCGTCCTTTTCAAGTAGCCTGGAAGTATTGCAGGCTTCCGTCCTCGTGACTCCAAAGTACTTCCGGGTTGTCATAAGAGTAATAGTCCCCAGGTTCTTTGAGCTCCCCCTGGCGGCACCCACGGCACCCAAAAGGGCTGAGGAAACGGACTCCACGTCCTAGGATGCTTTGAGGGAATCCGGGGAACAGTTGCCGTCCAGGGGAGCGACCACCTAGCGTTCTGGGGGATGCAGTGCCCTAAGAAGCCTGCTCTTCCTCCTCCTTTCTGTTTAGGAACATCCCGGCCAAACTGAAATGCTGGCCGTCCATCACAGTACTCCACCCCCAGCTGAGCATTATGATGCAAGGCGGCCAACCCCACTAGGGTAGTCCTGTCTCGAGAGGGACTTTCTGCCCTGACTGGACCATGGCTTCTTCCTGTAAAACAAGAGCAGGAGAACAACGGGGAGACATTGCCCTTTTGTTTTCTTTTAAAGACCTCCCTGATTCTCCCTGGACAATCTCACCATAAGTGGCCCAGCCAATGGCATTCATAACACAGCTGCCTCCCAGACTGTAATGTCCTGTGGGACTGGAAGCAGGCTGGTAACGCCTGTGTTGCCTTTTGGCCAGCTGAGGGCGGACTGTCTCCCTGCCCATGCGGAGAGCATCCTCTCCACACACGTTCTTTGTCAGGAGTTCCCTGCTTTTCCTGCGGGTTCTCCTTTTCTTTCTTGAGCTTGCTCACAGTTTGGGTCTCCCTATGAATAACAGAGAGACCCTTTACTGTCTGCACCCCTTTAGATTTTTGTGAGACCGGTGCCAATGTCTTAATTTTTGGGACCACCCGGAAGTCAACATTATCCCGCTGCTCTGACAGCCCCTCTCCTTCCACCGGATACTTGGTCATCACCCCCATATCAACTGTGGGACTCGAGATTACTTGGCAACCGATACTATACAATCGCACTGTCCTTGTCATCGGAGTCCTGACTTCATATACGGTATCGGTTGCACCCACCTGTACCGCCGAATCTGTCATCTGTGGAAGCTCCTGTCCGAACCAGCATAAATATTCATCCACCCACCTCAAAAGGTGTTTCGGCCGTTGCTCCCAATTCCTCGATTAGTTTCTTCAAGTTGATGACCTGTAAAAGGCTTTTTACAGGTCTGGATTACGTTTTCCAGCTCCCATATATTAAAGTCATTTTTTTGATCGGCTGGAGGTAAGCTTAGACTTTCAAAAGCCCCACCCTGCCACGAGCCGACAGGTGTCTTCTGCGCCTGCGCAGTTGGGCCTTGCACTCCCTTTTGGGATTAGGAGTTCTGGAGACTAGCTTCGAGCCATCCACGATCCACCGGATTCAAATGTTTCCGTGGATCGATTGGTCGATCCCCGAACCTCCTTACCTTTGTTTGTGGCATGCGACGCTTCGTCAGCCTTCCCTTCCCTTTTTGAAAAACCTGCGTCCATCAGGATATCTAGACTCCAGCCTATGGGCCGCGGTTGACCTCCTCTATCCCGTGATGCTTCTGAGTTGGTCACGTGTCCATTGCTGGCTGACGTCATGCGGAAGTCTTCCTGGTTCGTATTCCCCTCGGAGCGCGCACAACCGTCTTCAGGATGATCTGCCGTCTTTATTACTACCTCCGGATGCGCGCCATCTACGAGGTATGAACACGGGACAAAGTGGGTTATTTTAAAGAGGTTTTTGATCCCTTCCCCAGCACATACCTCGTCTTGGTTGTCGGCACCCGGAAAATTTTTTTCCCTTAAGGCGGTGTTGCTCCGTTGCTCCTCTTGGACGCAGGGGATGTCGATCACCTGACTTCTCTCTGCACTGCCGGGTCTGTTTCATCTTCTTCTTTCACATGATGGACCGGCCGAAAGGGTTTGGAGGTTTTTCATGTGCTGCTGTCTGGGGGTTTTGTCCACGTTAATTTTACATGGTTTTCTGACCAAACGGACGGCCAGAATCCTGCGGACTACGCCAATTGTGGACGCTAGGGGCGCTGTTGCCCCGCTAAACCCACCAGACAGACATCCAAGACACACTTATAAAAAGCTCCAAGAAGAATCTTTAATAATTCTCTTCAAATAAAGTGCACAAAGCACCGCACGCTCCATAATTCACCAACAACAATAATAATAAAGAATAATCAATACAATAAATCAATCCTCCACTCCCTGCAGCTTAGTCACCCAACCTCCCAACTCTGGCTCTCTTGCTGGGTTTCCCCACAGTCCTTTAAATAGTCCTTGACCCGGAAGTGCTCCTTCTCCAGGTCAAACACCACATCATCCTTTTCAAGTAGCCCGACTCCAAAGTACTTCCGGGTTGTCGTAAGAGTAATAGTCCCCGGGTTCTTTATGAGCTCCCCCTGGCACCCACGGCACCCAACAGGGCTGAAGAAACGGACTCTACGTCCCAGGATGCTTTGAGGGAATCCGGGGAACCGTTGCCTTCCAGGGGAGCTGCCACCTAACGTCCTGGGGGATGCAGTGCCCTAAAAAGCCTGTTCTTCCTCCTTCAGTCTGGTCGGGACGTCCCTAAACAGAAAAACGCCGGCCGTCCATCACAGCTATCATGTCAATATGGACCAAAATCGTGAGGAATGTTTTTGCTCGAGCAGAACACTAACATTATCATCTAGAGATAAGGGAAACCCAAGCATACCTTTTCATAAAACAAATCTTTAAAAATAAAAACAGATGGCGACTATGATTCAGGGTGATGCTCTTTTCACAATTCAACATAATCCATAAAGTAATGATATTTCTATTAAAGGAGAACCACAGACAAATAAAAATAGCAAAAATACTTCATTAGTTCCAATATTTTTAACTCACCATAAACTGTTTAGAGTTTCAAGATTCTCCACACTATTGCCCTCCATGGACTTTGGTAAAGCCTCAAACAGGGTAAAAATCTCTGATGTCACACACTTGCGAGTAGGAGGCAGCTAAAAGGGCCAGAGTAATTGTAATAAAACATCCGACCAGGGGGCAGGGGGTGCGCCGACTGTCTCTCAGTTCCCTACAGACCTTTCCTGGGAAATCCTGCAAGGTTCTGGCGCTTCAGAAGACATCACTTCCAATGCTAGTCCCTTTGCTGACATCGCTTCCAGACCAGAAGACATCACTTCCGGTGTCGGGCCCTTTGCGGACTTCACATCCGATCCAGAAGACATCACTTCCAATTCCAGCCCTTTTGAGGACGTCACTTCATATATGGGCCTTTAAAGCCTCCATCTTTGTCTGTAATAATCAGTTCTGTTTTGGACTCTGTTCTATGCACATCATGCTTCAAAAACTTAACTTTTGCAGCCAGGAAAGAATATACAGGTGGCTGCCCCAAATCTGTATGATGTATGTGTTGCTTTGTCACACTGTACAATCCTGCACAAAGACACACCTCCTCTTTACTGAAACTAGCATTGTCTGAATGGTGATTCATAGTTTATAGCATGAAAATCACTTTATGGAGGTTAGTTTCTATTGCGTGCATGTACAAAAGTTCCATTGTGCACTTTGGGACAATTAAAACTAAATGTTGATGCAATTTATGCAATAAAACAGTTTAATAATTTATTTCATCAATTCAGCTGGCTCTGCATCTGAATTAATCCAGTTAAATTCAAATTATGTTGATTTACCATGCACTACATAAAGTGTAAATGAAAAACAAACCGAAAACAAACCAATCAATTAACCTTTATATGTTAAACAGTGGGCCTATTGTTGTCACATTTTATTATTGTTTTTAAAAAAATTATCTATTTTTTTTTTTTTTTTTACTTTAACTTGTGCGGTACAATCTCATACCTAACCATTTAGAATCGGGTACATAAATGGTGTATTTTTTTGGAAAATATTCCCTGAAGGATGAGATCTATAAGATTTAAGTTAGGATGACCTTTGAACACTTGCACTGGCATTACAACACACCAAGAATTCCTTAAGACTGACTACATATGTGCAACTGTAATGCAGTGTTGGTTCTGCACCAATCAAGAAGTATAAAGTAGACCAAGAGCAGGAATATCAAGGGATGACTCTTGGTAGACCAGGGGCCTCATGTATAAACGGTGAAATGTTGCGTACGAACGTTTCCACGCTCAAATCGCGATGTATAAAACCTAAACTTGGCGTAAAGCCACGCACATTTCCACAGTACCTCATACCCTGGTGTACGCAATTTCTCCGCTCGGTTTTGCAGATTGGCGGCACCCAGCGTCAAAGCAGTGCTACTGTTCCTGTGTGGTTACCCTTTCTTTCTTAGACCCACATTCCTGACGCGGCTTTATAAATACACTGAAATTAACTGCATATTGTTTATTAGTGTAGTGCATCTGATTGTAATTAACCTGTAGCAATACAATGGTCCAGGGAATAGCCATAGTATTCCAAATACCATAACTGCTTTAGCGTTGTTACGCTCACTGCATCTTCTTTCAGCTGCTCCCGTTAAGGGTTGCCACAATGGATCATCTTTTTCCATATTACTCTCACTGCACCACTCCGAGTATTTATATCACTGTATCTGAGTGGGGAATCACAGCAGCAGCTGATCGGAAAGAGAATTAATCGGTATACAGTTTCAAGCACACACTACCTCAGCCATGGCAAAACGCGTCAAAGCCTTTTCTGTACGGACCTCGCGTTTCAGAAACAGTTTCATCCCAAGAACTATAAACGCACCCAATCAGTCCATCAAGTGCTCCTTGTAGAACGGTTTGTACTTATAAGTACAAATTACCCCACTGTAAACTTGCACTACAGTTATAATATTGCACAACCTGCGCCACTTTATAAAGCACGTATGATGACGATATCATTTTTAACATGAAATGCAGGAAAATATGTTGCTTATAGTATACAGATAAAACTTTAACTTCATTTAAATAATCTGTATTGTTAATAATTAAACATGTGAGGACACGGTGCCCCAGCGCTAGCTAGTTCACGGATAGCTCCTGCCTTGCGCTGTATTATTGCTGGTGCTTGACGCGATACTGGAAGGACAGACGGATAGAATAATTAAACATGTACTACGAAGATATTTCAATGTTCCTTTAAAGTTTTGAAGAATCGGCGTTCTAAGCTTACAGATGGCTTAACGTCTATTACAGAGCTGATTGTGTGGCGATTGGAGAAAGAAAAGTAAGGACAGGAATTGGAGGGTAGTACGTTTGAAAGAGACAGTACTTCTGTAATAAATTATTTCATCGAAGGACGCACATGGCGCAGCAAGCCTCTTGCGTGAGATATGAACAATCACTGTGCCACCGTGTTCCCATGTTTAATAACATGCTTTCATTCCTATCATCATGAAAAAGATATCACGTATACATCTCAGTATTTTAATTATTCAGAGAGCTGTAATATCACGAATGTAATGGATTCTGTGTCCTGTCGGAGAAAGAGAAAGAATGGAAGCACGTAGATGATTCACACACATAGAGCACATAGAAGATCAAATACACAACAAAGCATTTAATGTGCTACTTGAGAAACTAGTAAAATAAATGAATTTAAGATTTAAGTTTATGATGTTCTACTTTAATGACAAAATAAACTACGTGATTAAAGTGGAAATTTCGAGATTAAAGTTGAAATTTCGTGCTTTTTTCCCCCACTGTGTGCCTATTTTTTTCTCTGTACCCTAGTAAGCTTTCATATGACACTCAGACGGTCCGCTACAAGTCGCCTTTTCACGCCGACTTTGATATGTGACAACTTTTTTATTTCGGGCACTGTGCGACTTTGTGAACTTGAGCTTTCGAGTTTCTCCGACACTATGTCACTCGATCAACTTTTGTTGATTATACCACTGTTTAAACCAACAAATAGTACATTTTTCCTTTGCCTCCACTTGGTATTTGCTGAAATTCTTATATTTTCCCCCATGCTTTTCCCATTGTCTTTTCACAGAAGGCTATTTATATCGATTTGCATATTCAAAGAGGTATAATTCTGGGAGGAGTTGGGGTGGGACAGAAGGCGCGTGCACGTGCATTACTTTTCACGCTGATTGGGATTTATATAGTGGAAGAACGTGAAAGTTTGCATGTGCACAGATTCCTGCATCTGGATTTTTCTGTGTGTACGCACATTCCCGCTTTTGTGCTTACGCCATGTTATAGTATGAGTTCTACGCACGGCGTTATACACGAGGCCCCAGGTGACAAACCATCAAGGTACTTGCCAGCAACTACAGTTCAATGCAGTGTAGTCCTCCATGGACAGCGGATTCATGCCTTGGAATATACACTGAAGAAGTAGGATTTCGACATACTGTCTAGTAAAACTGCAGCTGACTGCTCAACATCATCAGCCATACTCAGGATAGCTGCCAAGCCTGAGCACCCAGAATTCCCACTGACTGATGCCTTGCCATTTATTGTACTTCAGTACTGCCTTTCTCTTGAAGCTAATGTCCACCACATCCATGCATTAAGGTATTGTGGAAACTGCTGCAATCTGGGCACAGATCTTAAATGTCACATTGCTAGAAGAGTGGTTGTCATGTTGGGTACCATTACCTATAATAATGGGTTGCATCGATGTCATACTACACGACTGATGATTCCAGAACACATCATACTTAACAAATGCCGTGCAGATGATGAATCTCATTGCCTTCAGGATGCCAGATTACACTTAAAATACATTTTAATGGGTTGCAATGTTTTTTTTTTTGTGCTAAACCTCATACATACTGGAGACAACCCACATGACTTAACACAAGGGTAAATCTGATTTATTGTGTTTTGGGGAGTCGCAGAGCAATATGACCAAGTGACTGGAGATGTTATACTACAAAACTGGAGTTTCACCAGGACTGTCCACTGCTGCCTACAATTATGTATAAAGGCTATAGGGAAAGCAATTTGGGATGGTGGGCTTTCACTGTAAAACTGGTGTAGTTGGACACTAACCTAAAAATCCTTTTGATCACCTAGCACTGAAAAATGCTGTAAGCCATGTGACCTGATGTTACTCTTCACTCTCATCTTCCAGGCATATGCACGATCGATCGATCGATAGATAGATAGAGATAGATAGAGATAGATAGATACTTTATTAACCCCAATGGGAAATTCACATTTTTCAGCAGCAGCATACTGATACAATAAATAATATTAAATTAAAGAATGATAATAATATCAACATCACTTTGAAAGTCCATTACTGAAATTAGAATATTGAAAATAATTGAAATTATAAAAGTGTAACAAATTACTCAAAATTACTTAAAAGCAAGCTACAGTTGGGGTATCAAACCTATGTTTTTAAAGAGAACCACTTTATCATTATCCAAAAGTTCATACACGGCAAGCAACATTCAGTTTTCTCAAAGGCACATCTTTAATTTTCATTCACAGATTGTATCTATACAAAATTAAGCCAAAATACAATTTTCACAACCCGTTAAAATGAATTTCCAGTATCTGCTCACATTAATCTATGTAGCATGATGCACCACAGCTATTCTACTTCAGCCAGGGTTCTTCCCTTGGCTGGGTTTCAAATGTCATATTTGTGTCTATTTTGTTCATTGGTAATCATCAGTGTTGATTATTTAAGTGTTGATTATGTCTCTGCTGCCACTCCACTTATTTGTTAAAGCTGCATGGGGATCAGGGCTGGCTGCTGGTCCTGCCATGGCTTGCCTGACTGCAGCCACTATACCACACAGTTATGTGGACAGAAATCGACTTTACATTTCCTTTTGTGTCAATTATTGCTACCACGGATGGTAACACTCCTTTACTGCATCCAGAAGATAACTTAATTACAGAATCTACTTACACTAACAGCAATTAATTCTGTATTTTAAAAATTACTTTTTACTTTTTATTTTCAGAAATATGCAATTATTTTATGTATAATATAAAAAGTAATACTTAAGACAAGTAGGCAGCTTTTATTATCTAAAGTATTAGTAGTGACCATTTTTGTAGTTTAGCAATTATTGGTAATTATTTATCCCTAAACAATGCTAACTCATCTCATGTTATGATTAAGAAATTAATTTACTAGTAAAAATAACTTATTTAATATAAACAAGGTGCTTTTAAAATTGCTTCTAAATTTCAAAAACACAGGCAGTGTTAATAGCACTAAAAGCAAATATGCTTTTCTTCATAATTACAAATTCAAAAACATGTGTTTTTGTCAAGACTGTAACAAAAGTACAAGAAGGTAAACATTATGGTCTGTGTAGTGGGCCACATATTCTCACAGTTCTTTAGGGGGAGCATGGAAACAAGTTTCTCTGGTCCGATAAAATCAAGGCTGAACTGTTTGGCCTCCATTCTAAACGTCATGTATGGAGGAAACCAGGTACCACTCATTACCTGTGCAATAAATCCCATTCCAACAGTGAACCAAGGTGGTAGCAGTATCAGGGCTTGGAGTTGCTTTTTAAGCAGAAGGGACAAGGAGACTAAAGAGGGTTCAGGGAAAGCTAAATGGAGCAAAGTAAAGAGATACTCTTAATGAAAACCAGTGGGGGTGTCACAAACATGAAATTTTAGTTGATGATTAATTGTCGTACAAATAATTGTGATTAACCAATTGTCTTTTTCTGTTCATTACCACGAATATACTGTAGTACTAGGGTGTTGTACCGTGTTAGCCATTATGAATGTAGAGAAAAGCCAAGCAAAATGACACCTTTTATTGGCTAACTAGAAAGATTACAATATGCAAGCTTTCGAGGCAACTCAGGCCCCTTCTTCAGGCAAGATGATTACATCTTGCCTGAAGAAGGGGCCTGAGTTGCCTCGAAAGCTTGCATATTGTAATCTTTCTAGTTAGCCAATAAAAGGTGTCATTTTGCTTGGCTTTTCTCCACGAATATACTGTAAGCCTAATAGTTTAATAAATCATATGTGTTGTAAAGAAGAGACATTTATTGGCATTAGACATTAGCACATTAAAAAATAATTGCTGTTTGCCTTTTAAGCTTTGTAACAAATATTATACATTGCAAATATGGCATATAGTTATGTTGAGTACAACATGAGTAACCTGATGAACCAGTATTAGTAGTAGTGATATTTCTGTATGGCAAATAATTTACTTGTAGATATAGTAGTGTAATAGAAAAACAGACCCAACACTCATGACATGCATGCTGCTTGTTCTGAGTAATTGAATCATTCATTGAAAGGGGCATGTTCAAAATAATTTCTGTGTGGAGTTTAATTAGGGAATTCATTCTGTGAAAAAAAAAAAAACAGGTGTCATTAAACATCCTTTATTAAGGAAGAAGAGAAGCAAATGTTTCACAGTTTGTTATAAAATATATTTCCTTCTGAACTACCAAGTAAAATGGGCCATTCCAATCATTGTTTGGAGGAAAAACAAAAATTGATTAAAAAGTTGATTGGAGAGGGAAAACAAAGAAGTGCAAAGAATTATAGGATGTTCAACTAAAATGGCAACAAAAACCCAAAACACACAGAAGAAAATGAGAAACTGCTATTAAAACAGACTGAAGAATAGTCAGAATGGCAAAGACCTAAAATTACATGCAAGTACTGTTACAGTCAGAAGACATTTGATTGAAGCGATCAGCAAGAAATCCCCATAAAGCACTGCTGTTGAGAAAAAAAAACAAAAAAAAACCAGCATGTGCAGAATCAGTTAGTATTTGCCAAGGAACATGTTGATTGCCCCAAAGAAAAATGGCATAATATTCTGTGGACTGAAGAGAGTATAATTGTTCTTTTTGAGTCTAATGGTCATCGATAGCACGTCAGACAACTCCGGGTACTGAATTCAATCCACAGTACACTGAGAAGATAGTAAAGTCCAGTGGATTAATATCATGGTATGGGTGTTGGGCCTATTTATCATATACAGTGGGGCAAAAAAGTATTTAGTCAGCCACCAATTGTGCAAGTTCTCCCACTTAAAAGATGAGAGGCCTGTAATTTTTCATCATAGGTATACCTCAAACTATGAGAGACAAAATGAGAAAAAAAATCCAGAAAATCACATTGTCTGATTTTAAAGAATTTATTTGCAAATTATGGTGGAAAATAAGTATTTGGTCACCTACAAACAAGCAAGATTTCTGGCTCTCACAGACCTGTAACTTCTCTGTCCTACAATCGTTACCTGTATTAAATGGCACCTGTTTGAACTCGTTATCAATATAAAAGACACCTGTCCACAACCTCAAACAGTCACACTCCAAACTCCACTATGGCCAAGACCAAAGAGCTGTCAAAGGACACCAGAAACAAAATTGTAGACCTGCACCAGGCTGGGAAGACTGAATCTGCAATAGGTAAGCAGCTTGGTGTGAAGAAATCAACTGTGGGAGCAATTATTAGAAAATGGAAGACATACAAGACCACTGATAATCTCATTTGATCTGGGGCTCCACGCAAGATCTCACCCCGTGGGGTCAAAATGATCACAAGAACGGCAAGGAAAAATCCCAGAACCACACGGGGGGACCTAGTGAATGACCTGCAGAGAGCTGGGACCAAAGTAACAAAGGCTACCATCAGTAACACACTACGCCGCCAGGGACTCAAATCCTGCAGTGCCAGATGTGTCCCCCTGCTTAAGCCAGTATATGTGCAGGCCTGTCTGAAGTTTGCTAGAGAGCATTTGGATGATCCAGAAGAGGATTGGGAGAATGTCATATGGTCAGATGAAACCAAAATAGAACTTTTTGGTAAAAACTCTACTCGTCGTGTTTGGAGGAGAAAGAATGCTGAGTTGCATCCAAAGAACACCATACCTACTGTAAAGCATGGGGGTGGAAACATCATGCTTTGGGGCTGTTTTTCTGCAAAGGGACCAGGACGACTGATCCATGTAAAGGAAAGAATGAATGGGACCATGTATTGTCAGATTTTGAGTGAAAACCTCCTTCCATCAGCAAGGGCATTGAAGATGAAATGTGGCTGGGTCTTTCAGCATGACAATGATCCCAAACACACCGCCCGGGTAACGAAGGAGTGGCTTCGTAAGAAGCATTTCAAGGTCCTAGAGTGGCCTAGTCAGTCTCCAGATCTCAACCCCATAGAAAATCTTTGGAGGGAGTTGAAAGTCCGTGTTGCCCAGCGTCAGCCCCAAAACATCACTGCTCTAGAGGAGATCTACATGGAGGAATGGGCCAAAATACCAGCAACAGTGTGTGAAAACCTTGTGAAGACTTACAGAAAACGTTTGACCTCTGTCATTGCCAACAAAGGGTATATAACAAAGTATTGAGATGAACTTTTGTTATTGACCAAATACTTTTTTTCCACTATAATTTGCAAATAAATTCTTCAAAAAATCAGACAATGTGATTTTCTGGATTTTTTTTTCTCATTTTGTCTCTCATAGTTGAGGTATACCTATGATGAAAATTACAGGCCTCTCTCATCTTTTTAAGTGGGAGGACTTGCACAATTGGTGGCTGACTAAATACTTTTTTGCCCCACTATACCAAGGATCATGGATCAGTTTGAATATATCAAAATACTTGAAAAGAGAGATTATGTTGCCATATGGCGAGGTGGAAATGCCACTGAAATGGGTGTTTCAACAATATAAATGACCCCAAACACACAAGTAAGCAAGCAATATCTTGGTTCCAAACAAAAAAGGATTGAGATAATGGAGTGACCAGCTCAATCCCCTTACCTCAACCCCACTGAAAATGTGTGGGTGACATTAGAAATGCAGTTTCTGAAGCAAAACCCAAAAATTCACAGGAACTGTGGAATGTAGTTTATTCATCCTAGTATAATACCTGTTTATTGGTACCTGTGCTTGGTTGACTCGAGCAATGCAGATGCGCAGCAGTTATCAAAAACAATAGTTATGCAACTAAATATTAGTTTATTTTGAGTTTGAAGCAAAAAAGTTTGACCTTGCTACGTTTTTGAACAGATTAATATTGCTTTTCTTTGCTTCCTGTAAATGAATAACAGAAACTTAAAAATTTGTTAAATTCTTTGATTTGGAATTGAATGTGTAATGTTTCCACTACATTTGAATATAGAAGTAAGTGCTATTAAAAATGTAATATTTCACTTTATTCACTTTTAACACACTGCTATTTGAGTACAACTGTAAATAACCAATAACCAAAAAACAAGGTACCATAATAAAAATAAATAGTGTACTTGGCCAAAACATACCAAATCCCTGTCATCCACAGCCACAGTCAGTCAGCTCCTCACTGGTTAGGTAGATGCCGGGTAAGAAACTCTTAACATACTGTATTTACCTTATCTGACTTAAGGCAACATCTCACAAAGGTCACAATATTGCTAGTTGTACAAAACTGTATATTTTCTTAATAAATTCAACCTTTAAAGGAAACCTTGCTTACTTTTTAAAGTAACAAGTAACATAATGTAATACTTTACAGCTATTTTTATACAGATGAATGAAAACGATTCTAACAATTATGCAAAGTAATCTCGGTCAGCTCAAATAATCAGGAATGGATGATTATGTAATAATTGTAATAGGCCACCTTCAGAGTGCTCTTGACTTTAAACTGGGTTGAAGGTTCACCTTGCAAAGGGACAATGATCCTAAGCACAAAGCAAACAGAACATAGGAGTCACTGAGGGTTATCTCTATGAATGTTCTTGAGTAGTAGTACAGCCAGAACATGGACATGAACCCAATCGAACATCTCTGGAGAGATCTAACAATAGCTTCTCACTGATGATCTCCATCAGGGCCGTCTTAACAGCATTACAGGCCCCCGGACAAAGCAGTGCATTGGGGCCCCTACCTACACCACCACTCAGCAAGTCACAACATACATAGATTAGCATGGGGACCCCTGGCAACTGCCAAGCGTGTCCATGAGTTAAGACAGCCCTGATCTCCATACTGCCTGACAGAGCTTGAGAGGATCTGCAGAGAAGAATGGCAGGAAAAGAGTCCCTAAATCTAAGTGTACAAAGCCTGTTACATTATACCCAAGAATACTCTAGGGTGTAATTTCCTTCAAATGTGCTTCAATGAAGTACTTAGTAAAGGGTCTGCACATTTGTGTCAATGTAACATTTCAGTTTTGTTTGTTTTTTTTTTTTAATTTAGCAAAAATTTCTAAAATCATGCTTTTGATTTGTCATTCTGGGGTAATGAGTGTTGCTTGATGTGGGGAAAAATTAATTTAAAATGATTTTTAGCACAAGGCTACAACAAAGCAAAATGTGAAGGGGTCTAAATTTTTGAAAGCACTGAATATGTGCACTCTCTCTCTTGCTCTGTACAGTATCTTATATATAAACATCTATGCGTGGAACTGTCTGTCTGTCTGTCTGTCTGGCCCGGAAGCGAGAGGTGGAGTCGGGGTAAGGGCTCCATCAACCGAGGAAACAAACTCACTTAGCCTCCAATACAAAAGCGAGGCTAGCACGTTGGCAAAACTAAACCTCTGAAGAAAGACACACTCATTTAGCTGCTAATACACAAGTGAGGCGAGCACATCAGCAAAATGGTATACCTTTGACTTTTCCTCCCGCTGCTAATATACAAGCGACGCAAGCACGTCGGCAAAACGAAACCCCCTAGGAGAGACACCCAGAGTAGTTCCTTTCAATTACCTGATATCTCTACATTTCAAATTTTTTTCTGACGATTTCAATAGTTTCTAGGACCCTGGGCTTACACAGCTAGTATAATATATATGTACCAACATGCACAAACACCTTCTCACTAACAAAGATACAAGGATGAGAATTTCTCTGTTCCCGTTTCATATCCTACTTTCTGGTTTGTCTTTGCAGTTATGTAATGCTGTGAAAAAGATGTGTAGCAAGACGTTGATTTAATTTAAAAATAGAATTAGAACAGTAAACCACTCAACATTTTAAAATATGCCACATGAAGACATTTGTATTATTTTCAGCATTGCAACAGTGAAACACTTTTACTATTATGGATACACTTTCTTTGGAAACACCTTGGTAATTTTTTTTTACTTAATGTATTTAATATCTTTCTTAAAAATATCATGTTTAGACACTTTATTACAAGTGTTTGATGCATACATACATATAAGGTAGGTGTGTGTGTGTGTGTGTGTGAGTATGTATGTGTGTATATGTTTCCAACATGCAGAACTTTTCAACACGTTATATACTGCATACACACACTGTATCATCTCAAGAGTGTCTCTGATATTGTGACCTAACATTTTAAATTTTTAGTTCTTCAATTCCAGGTCAACAATAATGCTGGATCATTCCATGTTAAATGTACAGACAGAGTCTTAAGGGTGACGATCACTTACAGCCTTGTTTTGATATTGTAGATTTAATAAAAAGGATTGGTGGCTACTTCTTTCCCTTCGGTACATTAATAATTGCTGTAAATTCTCAAAGGAAAATTATAGAGAATCCCTGCTCTAAAGATCTGCATCAAACTGTGCAAACACCTATTCCAAACTTTTTCTAAACAAACAATATATAATTCAGGTTGAACACCCCAATTCCGAAATTCCAAAGTCCAAAACTAAAATTGCGGTTGTTCAGCATTACGACAATAGTGTAGGAGGCAATGTAAGGGTTAGAGGTAGGTTTAAAGTTAGGATTAGTATGCATTCAAGTATTTATTCAAAGTAAACAATACATCATGCCCAGACAAAATGGGGTGAAAAGAACTGGCAATAAGAGAGTTACTGTATATACTCGTGGATAAGTTCTCTCGCGGATAAATTGGAAGTATAATTTCTGGTATTTTATAATGTCCGTCGCATAAGTTGAATGCAGAAAACTCATGCTATTGGTCCAAGAGATTATGATATGCTAACGCCCACCTGAGAGAGTAACCACGGAGCACACTGCCTTTTTTTTTTCTATGTATTGTGCCTACATGACCACATGTTAATACCAGAACTATTCCGAAGTGACATTTGCACTGTTTTGTGTTTTTGTATCTCACACCCTCATACACTTTTATCATAAGCACATCCCTTATCTACAATAGAGAGTTCGATCAGAAGAAAATATGAAGCTGGTTTTAAATTAAACGTTGTTGAAGTAGTGAAAGAAATTGGTAACTGCACTGCTGCAACAAACTTCGATGCGCCGGAGAAACTGATGCAAGATTGGAGGAGGCAAGAAAATGTAAAAAAAATGTAAGCGTCTACTATAAAGCAAGGGGGTGCAAACATCATGCTTTAGGGCGGTTTTTCTGCAAAGGGACCAGGACGACTTATCCGTGTAAAGGAAAGAATGAATGGGGCCATGTATCGTCAGATTTTGAGTGAAAATCTCCTTCCATCAGCAAGGGCATTGAAGATGAAACGTGGCTGGGTCTTTCAGCATGACAATGATCCCAAACACACCGCCCGGGTAACGAAGGAGTGGCTTCATAAGAAGCACTTCAAGGTCCTGGAGTGGCCTAGCCAGTCTCCAGATCTCAACCTCATAGAAAATCTTTGGAGGGAGTTGAAAGTCCGTGTTGCCCAGCGACAGCCCCAAAATATCACTGTTCTAGAGGAGATCTGCATGGAGGAATGGGCCAAAATACCAGCAACAGAGTGTGAAAACCTTGTAAAGACTTACAGAAAACGTTTCACCTCTGTCATTGCCAACAAAGGGTATATAACAAAGTATTGAGATGAACTTTTGTTATTGACCAAATACTTTTTTTCCCCACCATAATTTGCAAATAAATTCTTCAAAAAATCATGGATTTTTTTTTCTCATTTTGTCTCTTATAGTTGAGGTATACCTATGATGAAAATTACAGGCCTCTCTCATCTTTTTAAGTGGGAGAACTTGCACAATTTGTGGCTGACTAAATACTTTTTTTGCCCCACTATAAGTTGGAAAGAAAGTGCACCAGTTTAGGAGTTGGTATGAATGAAACAGGACAAGCCAAAGAACAAAGGATAGGGGATGGTGCAGCAGGAAGGTTTACAAACTCAGGCAGCAAGTAAGGAATGCACAGGGGTGTGAGGGCCCTAGCAGCTCTGATAGGCCTGGCAGTAATTAAATAGCACACACACACTTAGGTTCAGAATTTCGAAACATAACTGACCAGTTGTTTAAAAAGAGCCTATCAAACTCCATGTAATAAAATGGAAAAAAGTGAGCTGGTCTTGAGTAAAGAACAAAGGTCAGTTTTAGGAGAGATGCTGGATTTGGAACTTGGATTTTGGAGAGGTTTTAGTCCACATTTCGAGGTAGAAGTTACCATACAATAAAAAAGGACACACAAAAAGAATAGAAGGATAGCACAGGAAGACAGGAAAGGAAAAATATTTTTTTCTGCTTCAATTTCCTGACCTTTAGCAATAGTGCTTCAGAATACCTTTCTAGTATAAGACTGAATATAAGAGACTCCGGACAGACATTTACCAGAAAGAGGAGGTTGCTGCAAGTGTAAGAGTATTTTATGCTCTGAAGTTTTCTCCTGATTTTATTTTGGCAGTTTCACTGCCTGATATACTGATACTACTTATACTGTGCTGATGGGGAGGAAAAAAAGAACGTGAGAGATGTGCAAGCAGCGGACTCTCCGATGCACACCGTCGCCAGGGACACACGGGTCGGTGCTGTGGCAGGAGCGGCCACACGGAGGAAGCTTCAGAAGGATGGGGTTCTAGAGGTAAGTCACTTCCCCAGTGGCAGTCAGCTCCGAGGAGCTGGCTTGGCCAAAATACCTTTGTGTATTGTAGCTGGGGACTACCTGGACCCGCATCGGTGGCCAAAGCAGACCGATCCAGGGAATGATGCCAGGATGACGGCGGTGGCCAAAACTGGGGAGGAGGAGCTGCTGCGCGTGGCCTGCCTCTCCATCGGGCACCGGAACAGCAGGATGACTGAGGACCAGAAATCCCTCCCTGAGGCTGACAAGGGATTGGATGGTGTGTATTGCGTGCCCGCCGATGATTGATCGGAGGCGGAACCAACAAACAATGGGAGGTCCCGACTGAGCTGGGGAGAAGGCTCCATGGCAGCTGGCGCACAGGACCGATCAAAGGGTAAGTCCATCGCCAGCTGACGTTCTGTGCTTGCTTGCGGCTCTGCACAAGCTGAAGGACTGCCTACAGCCCGCAGAGTCGCTACTTCAATAGTAATAATAATAGTATTAGCTGGGGGGAAGTTGATCGTGTCACTGAAGACTCTACAGCAGGGGATGAAGCGGCGCAACGCTGGATTCTCCAGCTGGAGAAACGTGGCAGTGCAGATAGGTGAAACCGGCACCATAAAAAGAAAGGGAGACCCTAGCAGTGGTGTGGTGAGGGCAGAAACAACAAGAGGGCAGTCAGGACACCAGCTGATGTGTGCCGGTTGTCAAAGGGCTCTACGCCCAGAGCCAGTGTCGGTCTCATGCCACTCTACAGGGACACAGACGGCACTAGGGTCTCTTCCTTTTCCATAGGGAGACCCAAACTGTCAGGGTGCCACAGAGAAAGGAGGACCCGAAGGAAGAAAGCCGGCTCCTCCAATAAGGGAAGACGTGAGGCTGGGAACTCACGTCCGTTGACGGGCCGCCCTCTGCGGTGTCAGAGGGAAACTCTGAAGGCAGCTGAGAAGACGGGAGTGCGAGCGGTCCCGTCAGATGTCCCGGTCTTCAGAAACCTCGGAGGAGGTTCCGATGTGGCGAGTGCCGGGGTGCCAGTAGAAGGGGGGAGCGTTGCCTATACAAAGTGAGGAGAGGCACCAAGTGGTGGCATCAAGGCAACGTCTCTGCCCCTTTTTCTAGCTTTTGTGTTGCAGGACCAGGGCCTGGACAAGAGTGTGTCGGCTTCCCACCATGGGTGACCTGCCCTCGCAGGACGGGGCTGCTGGCCCCTACAGGTCTCAGCTGATGGAGGGGGCAGTGTGGTGGGCAGCTGGGAGCTGTGCCCAGCCGGGACACCTAGAAGGATCGGGAGAGGACTATGCCTCCACCGGACCACGAGAGGGCAGCCACCCTGATTTGTATGGGGGCCACGGGAACGGAGCATGGAAGCTCAACCCTATAGTGGCCCGTGGTCACTGCGGGGCACCCAGAAGACTGTGAAGCCCTGAATGTCAGCACTTCCACCAGCACCTCTGGGTGTGGCGAATGTATTACCAGAGACACCCGGAGTGCTTCCGGGTGCTCATGCGGCACTTCCACCACACCAGGAAGTGCAGCAGGAAGCTCATCAGGAGGCGCCTGAAGCACGTCCAGGTGGGCATAAAAGAGGCCGCCTCCCTCCAGTCATCAGCTGGAGTCGGGTGGAAGAGGATGAAGCTCGGAGGAGAGGAGTGGAGGCGGTGAAGGCTGGATATTGGAGAAGCCCGGACTTGAGGGTGTGTGGTGCAGGGGCACTGGGTTGTGTGCGGGACTTGGACAATTATAAATAGTATTGTAAATAAACGTGTTGAGGGTTTTGAACCATTGGTCTGCCCGTCTGATCTTCCACACTAATTACAAAACCAGTTCAAATAAGCCAATGCAGGCATATGCTAATTATTAAGTAATCCACAAAATGGGGTGTATCGCAGTAAATAGAAAATGACATTTTCATCCATCCATCCATTTTCCAACCCACTGAATCCAAACACAGGGTCACGGGGGTCTGCTGGAGCCAATCCCAGCCAACACAGGACACAAGGCAGGAACCAATCCCGGGCAGGGTGCCAATCCACCGCAGATGACATATTTCTGTTGCTAATAATTTTAATGCTAGACAGCTTTTTTTTTTTTATTTAAACAAGAGTATCTGTAAGCAGGTGTTGCTCATGCATAGTGATGTGTAAACCCCACAGAGTTTGCTGTGCTGTGGGTTTTGCAAATTGCGAAAAAGTTCTGTAGCTTCACCAAACTCAATGAAGTGAATTAAAATCAATGAGAGAGAAGAAGCTGAACTAGTTCTGAGTGGATTATAAAGTTTTCCTGAGGGTTAGGGACGTGTCTGACAACTATGCTGGACTGACTCTGGCCAAAAATGTGGTCTGAGCTGTGAGGCAGCAGCACTAGCGAGAGTGCCACCATGACTTAAAGATGTAGACTAAAATAGTTACAATCTTAGGGCACACATCAGCCATGCCACAAAGAGTGGTTACGGCCCGGCTCGTTCCATTGTTTGAAGCCGTAGCTCTGGGTGCAGCTGGAGCATCTTTTTTGTTTCTGCTCTATTTGTACAGATGCTTAGGATTTTTTTCTTTCATCAAAATGAAGGAAAACACCTTTTAATTATTTTAAAGGGTCTACTTCTGATTCAAGAGAGGAAGGACTTCTTTAAGACTTGTTTTAAAATTAACCTGGGCACATGGCTAATTATGCATGCAAATTGGGAAATGTGGTGCTTCGAAGTGGCCAACAAGCAAGCTCACAGAAATCAGTGGCAGTATGAATTATAGTCCATTAGAAGTCCATAACTAGTTATGGAAGTAAGTAAAATTATGGTGAAGTTATTATATGAACTTCTTCAATGAGCAAATTAAAAATACAAAGATACCAGATCTCAGCATCACAGTACAAACCACATACTAGCTTAGCAAACCCTGTCTCACATTGCATTCAGCACTTTAGTAATTATAATCCTGTAACTGAGCAGGAAGTCTTACCTTTAATTTCTAAAATGAAACCCGCTATTTGTTCCCTAGATCCAGTGCCAACAAAAATAGTAAAAAGTACAATGGATGTTCTTGCAGTGCCTATTCTAAACATTATCAATAGTTCATTATTGCATGGCACAGTACCTGATGCACTAAAAGTGACAGTAATTAACACTAGAATTACCAGAGCCTACGAAAAAACTCGTAGATCCAGCCCACCTTAAATCCGTTCGCACCTCTCCCTCAGCGTCTTTTATCCTGTAAATGTGCAAATTAAGACAAGCAGCCTGCTATTCCATCTCCCACCGCCGCAGACCGTGCACAAACTTCTCCCAGCTCATGCCTTGATTGATCATCTGGGAGTGAACTGCTGGAGTTTTAGAGTGGAAATAATATATCGTTATTTGGAACACATGCATTTCATGTGTGTTCCATTTCTATAATAATTTGTGTAAACACATTGTCATATTTTAGTAGTAAATGACAAAATGTTGGCATAAACTATATAAGGTGTGAAGCCTCCATCTTTCCTTATTCCCAGAGTTCTGTTTTGGACTTGGTTTTATGCACATCAGTGCTGTATCATTTTGTGACTTTGCAGCCAGGATACCAAATATACAGGTGCCCCAAACCTTGCTATGACTCTGTGTGGAATTTCTGACAAGACCTATTTCAAATTTACCCTTTCTCTCTAAAATACTAGTAAAAGTAGTCGCCAATCAGCTTCAGTCACACCTTATGCATTACAATTTATTTGAGAAATTCCAGTCTGGTTTCCGCACTGGTCATAGTACAGAAATGGCACCAACGCAGGTTGTAAACGACATTGATATCCTACGATGTAGGAAACTCCACTGTAATTATGTTTTTAGACATAAGCGCAGCATTTGACACCACTGACCATTTTATTTTACTACACAGGCTAGAAAATGATTTGGGCTTACAGACACTGTGCTCGCTTGGTTTAGTTCTTATTTATCAAATCGATTCCAATATGTACAGGAATGTGCTGACAGTACTCCATCATTATACACAGAACTGAAATATGGTGTCCCACAGGGCTCAGTACTGGGACATTTACTGTTTTCACTTTATTTGCTTCCACTAGGATCTATCATTAGGAAACAATGTTAATTTTCACTCATATGCAGATCACACCCAGTTATACCTTTCATTTAGATCAAATGAAGTTTCTCAGACGTTGTCTTTAATTAGTTGTGTTAGTGAATTACAGAAGTGAATGGATGAGAACTACCTATCTTTAAACACTGATAAAATAGAGATGTTCATTATTGGAGGGAATGATGCTGATCACAACAATATTTTGTCATCATTTAACTCAGTTGGAATCACCATTAATTTTACTGAATCAGCCCGCAATCTAGGAGTTCTCTTTGACTCTAGCATATCATTTAAAGCGCATAATCAAGTTTCTTCAATCTTAAAAAGGTTGGGAAATGAAGGTGCTTTCTCAATAAACAGAATGCATTTATTTCTAGTAGAATTGACTATTGCAATGCGGAGTTCACTGGATGTTCACATTGTTCTTTATACAGCCTCCAGTTAATCCAAAATATTGCTTTAAGAATTATATAAGAACAAGAAAATATGAACACATAACCCCAGTTCTTAAATCCTTACACTGGCTCCCAGTGAAGTTTAGGGCAGATTTCAAAATCCTCCTTTTAACATATAAAGCCTTAAATGGTCAAGGTCTGGCTTACTTGTCTGAACTTGTCATGACTTACAAACCAGAACACACATTAAGATCTCAAGATGCCGGTCTGCTTACAATTCCAAGGATTAATAAAATAACATTGGGAGGTCGAGCTTTTAGTTACAGGGCCCCTAAACTGTGGAATGGTCTGCCTGCTACTATAAGAGATGCCCCTTCGGTCTTAGCTTTCAAATCCTGGCTGAAGACTCACTACTTCAGTTTAGCATATCCTGACTAGTGCTGCTGATTAACTGTACATACTGCATCTCTGTTGTTAGTCATTAGCACTAAAACATAAGTAACATGATAGTTATAATTGGATACTAACCCTCACCTATTCCGTTTCTCTTCTCGGTACTCAAATGTGGCACTTGGTACCACGGCCCACCTGCCAAGTTGTTTTGCCTGCCTAAGGTAAAGTCATCCCTGATGGAGGATCGCAGGAATCATCAGGTAGATGGATCCGGTCATCGGATTGGCTGGCCCAGCGCCGTCTCAGCTGTGGAATGGCCAAATGGGGGAGGGCAGCTTGTTGGCCGAGATTTCCAGGACTCTAAACAAATCAAAATCATTTTATGTGATATCATCTACTGTTAAATTCTGCTCTGTACTTGTAATATTTTTATACTGTATTGAAGATTACTTCTGTTCTGTGTATTGTATTGACCCCCTTCTTTTTGACACCCACCGCACGCCCAACCTACCTGGAAAGGGGTCTCTGAACATTTTTTCCCCTATAAAGGTTTTCTTGGGAGTTTTTCCTTGTCTTCTTAGAGAGCCAAGGCTGAGCCGGGGTTAGGGGGGGATCTGTCAAGAGGCAGGGCCTGTTAAAGCCCATTGCAGTACTTTTTGAGTGATTTTGGCCTACGCATAAATTGTATTGTATATTGTTCTGGCAGATGTGGTTACACAGCCATTGTACAGGGATGGCTAGTGCTAGATGGGGGTTCCAGTACGATATCCTTTCATGTGGTCCAAAATCTCTAGTGGTACCCTAGGGACTGATTACCTGTGTTAATGAAGAAGAAAGAATTTTAAAATTAAAACTAGAATTTGCAATCCAGACACTGAAATATTAGCTGTAGGAATTCATGCATTTTATCTGCCGAGGGAGATAAGGATTAATTAAGAAAATGTATGGGCAATTTCTCTCTCTCTCTCTCTCTGCAGATCGGGACTTGGTAACAGAAATTATTTACTCTTTTATCAACACTTTGTACTAATGAACCATTTCAAATTTACAGTTATAATGCAAGGCAAATTCAAACATGTGATTTTGAAAGAACAATGACAAACCATCAGTATGTGTCATGCTCCAATTATAGACACAAGATGGACTGCTTTATTTAAATGTTAAAGATGTCTTGAAATATGAGCCTGTGCCACCACTGAACAGATCTGACAATAGTCCATTTTACTCCCATCTACAAGCCTGTAATTAGATAGGCCAATAGGATAGTAAGGAAGGGGATCCTGGAGGCCAAAATGCCTCTGAATTGCCGTTTTCAAAGGACAGACTGAGAAATATCGGCCACTCACAGAGACAGTGCCAAAGGACTCAGTCACTGCATTACAGGCAATATTAGTTTCTGAGCTGACACTATCTTACCCTCAAAAACCACAGCAGTTTATTGTATAGTTCAAAATCGAACAAGAAATGCCTTGATTATATATATATCTATCAGTGTACAGTACACCGCCAAAATCCGCAGGGGTTACGTTCCTAGAGCACCCGTGAATTGTGAAAAACCACGACTTTTGGATGTGGTTAAAAAATGCCTTTTAAATGCCTATTTTTATAGTTTAAACCCAAAATACAATATGCCCCCAAAGCACTTTAATTTTGTTGCAAACTCAGCTTAATACATTAATACATTACCTAAAAAATTACCTTAATACATTACTTAAAAACAGAATGCAAAGTTAAACTCGTATACTGTACAGTACTGTACTGCTATGTGTCCTGCGGTGCTAGAATGTAAAATACCGATGTTACCGCTATACGTACTGTAATTCACGCAAGCGTGTTTTCTTTGGTAGAAGTAGAGTAAATACATAATAAGTTAATTAAAATACAGTAAAGTGTACAGGTACTCACCAATGATGAATGATATTGATGATGATGATGAAGTAGCTGTGCAGTACGGTGCAAAGGATTTAAAAGTCCTCGGGTGGCGCCTCTTCAGGCGCTTCAGGAGTCGTCGTATCTTTGGACAGGTCGTCTTCTGGTGGGGTTTCGTGCTGGCTTTTCTTTATAGGTTTCAGGAATATTGTGATGGGAAGTTGCTACATTGTCTCCTGTAGCGAACTGCTGGTACAATTTCTGTGCTTTCTCATGGATTATGTTACCATCTAAGGGGATGATGTTCTTCATGCAGTCGGTGATCCACAATGCCAAGGCAGATTCCATCCTGATTATATTTTTATTCCTGTTTTATAAATCCTGACTTTTGCATAAGAAATGGCTTACACCCATCTCTGAGCATAACCACGTTTTATACATGAGGCCCCAGGTTCTTTAACAACTTTGAACCATGCAAGGACACATGGGGCCTGCAGGCAGAAAAATGGATTCTTCCTAATCCTTGAAGTGATTTTAGGCCTTAGTCAAAAGTGATCAGTAAGGGTTTTAAAGCCACTTCACTCCAGAGAGCTTATCAAGCTTAGAACCAAGAGAGCTGGGTGAAGGCAGGGGGAAGAGATGCAAAAGTTGTCAAGTACTATAAGGAGAGGTTTCTTCATTGTGGTGCCTTCAAGTTAGCCAACAAAAACAATGAGAGAGAGAGAGAGAGAATCAGAGAGAAAAGGGACACCTGCCTACTATGGAAGGCATAGAGTGGAAGGAGAGTTTCAATCAGTCAACTCTTCACTGCAATTGTTTGTGGTCTTGATTTGACGAACATATATTTTGCTAGCTTATCTTTTTTATTAATGAATAAGTAGAGACACCGTCAGTCATCTTTTGTTAAAGTCTTCAAGTACAATACTTTCAAGGAGAAAAAAGTTATTGAATTCGGTCTTCTGTTAACACCAAGCACCAAAGACAGAAGGTATTTTCTTTTTCAGTAGTGTAAGAGACTTCAGTTTCATAATGAATCTCCCAAGGTTAACTAGGGTTTGCATGCCAAAAACTGAATAAATTTTTAAGCCCGCAAGTAAGGGAGTTATTCACGGATAAGGTATAATCATACTTTAAAATATGCCCTGATTATTCCCTAAAAAATGTTGTTCTCAGATCATTCTTCTTGTAAACACATTAAAAACATACTGCAGTGTTGACTTAATTAACACAGACACCAAAGCACCTGCTACCCTTTAGCAATTTGTGTCATTTGCATTAGTGTCTGCATTTGGATATAATTCAGGGAGCCAACACCACAGAAAAAGGTGATTCGGACAGAACATGAAAAAAGAAAGTTAAGCATTTAAAACTATTCTAAGAAGTACTTAATTTTAACAGGTACATAGCTTACTAATGCATAATGAAAGTGTTTAGTGCACGATAACCAATAATCAATTTTTCAAGTTCATGCTTCAAAAACAAATGCAGCTTTTATGCAGAGCTAAAGCCAAATATGCAGTCAATGTGGATGGTTTCAGAAATAATGCACCATTTTTAACTTGAAAATTATTAAATTCGTAATTTTCAGGAGTTGTGAAAGCATTTTATCTCAGCTGTGATAGAAAAATGATTTTGATTTTGTGCTTTAAATCAAAGTCTATGAAGAATTATTCTGAAAATCCACTAATTTAATCATTGTGTTCCAAAGAAGGCATTATATTAGGCTGTCAGCCATATGCTTTAGGCTTAAGTTTGTATTCTTCTTAGAAAGAAGATTGATCATTATGAATGCTCAAAATTTTAGTTAGTTACACAGACCTGCACTTTATAACAGCATAACAAGTAAAAGTGTGTGCTAGAATGTCCTTATAGTTAATGCTAACTAGAATTCTTAAAACACTCAAATTTATATAGCCATACCTCGCCTACTCAGTGAAGATCGGTGTAATTTAATTCTAAAATTAGTAAACTGAGAATGTAAATTCCACATCTTCGCCAGGACAGAAAAACAAAAAAAAAGCAGCTTGATACACCAACATGGAGAACTAATTTTGAAAATAAACAGTACTCGACTTTTGCTCAAGTCAGATCACCAGAGCCTGACTCTGCGCACAAGTCTGGATAACACCCTTGACGGGGCACAAGTACAACACAATCAAAATGAAAAGCATTACTATTAAAGGTTTTTAGTGTATTATATATATATATATATATATATATATATATTATATATATATATTATATATCTCCAGGCGGCACAGTGGGTAGCGCTGCTGCCTCGCAGTTGGGAGACCTGGGGACCCGGGTTCGCTTCCCGGGTCCTCCCTGTGTGGAGTTTGCATGTTCTCCCAGTGTCTGCGTGGGTTTCCTCCGGGCGCTCCGGTTTCCTCCCACAGTCCAAAGACATGATGGTTAGGTGGATTGGCGATTCTAAATTGGCCCTAGTGTATGCATGGTGTGTGGGTGTGTTTGTGTGTGTCCTGCAGTGGGTTGGCACCCTGCCCGGGATTGGTCCCTGCCTTGTGCCCTGTGTTGGCTGGGATTGGCTCCAGCAGGCCCCCGTGACCCTGTGTTCGGATTCAGCAGGTTGGAAAATGGATGGATGGATGGATATATATATCCCTTGAGTTTAAAACACAAGTCTGAGGAGGATGTTCCCTTGAAAACTGCAATGTATTACAATACTTTGTATTTAGTACCAAACATCAAAGTAACAACTGGAAAAAGTAGAAATTATATTTCACAGCATTGGTATTGATTACATCCAAATACCTTTTGTAGCTAATAATCCTGATACCATCCTTTCTTGTCTAGTCATTATGACTGAGAATGTTTCCTTTTATTTAAAGATCATCTATCTATGAAGTTAGTCCAATATTTCTTGGTTAAAAGAGGATATCCCCAACTGCAGTCCAACCTTTAACTCCTTGTGAGGCCACAGCAAAGCTAACTGGCTGCCTGAAAGAAGGCCTAATTATATACAATATAAGATGCTCCTATGCAAGATGTGAAACAAAGAAAACTCCTCTAATTGTGAGGCTTGCACAAGATATTTTTCTACTATAAAAGTAATATATGCTAACTTTTAATGAATTAAATTTTACAGTATAAAGTGAAAAAATGTGCCATTTCAAATACTTGAATCATTTGTTTACATTGTATGTAGTGGCAAACTTGCATTACATGCTTTTGAAAGCAAGACCACCTTTGTTAGAGACTATTACTTTGAAGGAAAATTTATAGCCCCTCACAGTCACTATTAGCAAATTCAGACGAACGGTACTTTATATCAAGTAACCATATTTTCCTTGAATGCATTCAAAAAGTATGCATCTAAAATCAGTAATTCTGGAAACCTAAATCAATTTATTCTTTGATGTTACCTGGGCTTCCAAGCCAGTGCTATCACTGGCAAAACAAAGTTCAGAGTTCAAAACGCTAATTCCACCTTTCATGTTTAGACCATTTGTTTTGCTTTACTTTTGGCTCAATCTCAATGTCACCAGTCACAATCAACTGGGTGTCCCTCTGCTTTGTTTATAACAACACAGGGAATGTATAATTTAACAGCCAGCCTAGATGTTTAGAGAAACCTAATGCTCATCTATTATATACTAAACCACCAGTTTAGGGTTGGTTAGTATTTCTTCTTCACATATCCAAAATCCTGCATGAATTTAATGTTTGGTTGTGGCCTTCATGGGTTTTCATTTAGGTATTCTGTTTTTTTTTCCACACCCCTAAAGACATGCTAGCTAATTGCCAATTCCAAAATTCATCCTTTGCGGGTGTATGATTGGGGCCTGTAATGGATTTATAGGCCAATTATTCCTTTCTGGTTTCAGTGCTGCTGGGATAGACTGACATTCTGCAATGCTGAATTTGATTAGGTGATCACTGTATTACTACACTTAGCCTTTAGCCACCAGAATAGCCAGAGGCTTTCGGAAAAATACTTAATAGCAAAGAAGGCAACTTCACATGCTCAAGACAATTCTGAAATCATCCTTTGTTCAACTATACTGGAAAACGGAAACAATCAGGAAATATACCTGGATAGCTACATTGCTACTGAGATGGGTACTCAGTGTACAACATTAAAGCACCAGTAAATCCCCGATTCTGTAAAGAATCGCAAATGCAAGAATGGCAATCAGTTTCTATTCTCTACGATCTGTGGAGGAATGAAAAATGATGTAGGGTGGGACCGTCCTGGTAAAGTTTTTTAATTTTAAACACATTTGTACTAAAGCGGTTTCTTTGTGTGGGCGCCTTCGTTCATTGTGTTTATCCATACAGGCTCGTTTAATGACGTCCTTGCTTGTGGTGTTCCCGAAGCGCGTTGTAGGAGCCGCTGTGTATTGTTTTTATGCATGCGGTCTCGTCTTTGTTGTTCTGTGGCTGGGTCGTTAGGCTTCAGTCGTGTACTGTTAGGAATCCTAATCCAACCAACTTTTAATATTGAATTACCGTGATGTGATTTCAATATACCACACTGCCTGCTGGCACAGTGGATTAGAACAAGTTTAGTTTACAGGTTGTGTTGTTTGGGCGCTACCTACTGACTCTGGGAAGCCACTGGGTTTGACTCTGGGGCACTGTAGCGCTGTGCGCATGCGCCTTGGTGATCCAAAAAATGAAATGAGTGTTTAAGAAAAGCACACAGAGATATAAAGCATCAAGTACTATCTTTGCATACAACACCGATTCTGTAAAGAATTGCATATGCAAGAATGGCATATTTCTATTCCCTCTGATATTTGGAGGAATGAAAAATGATGGGAGGGTGGGAGCGTCAAAATTGAATTTTAATTGTTACATCATTTAATCCGAAAATGTCTGAGTTGTTGCACTTATAAGTAAAAACAATATCGGAGTGGAAAGGTTTAAATGATGTAAATTGGAAACAAAACATTCATAAAATGGTAAATCCAAAATAGTTAAATCAAATATCTCTTTATAAACAACATTTTGAGTAAAGATGGTTTGCTGTCCTTGAATTAGTTCTCCCTGGTATGGAGTAGTTACAACTTTCACTTTAACGTCACACGACCGCCGAACTCTTGAAAAGGCAACAAAGTTGTCCATGTGCAAATACAGGCTCAGATAGGTAAATGCCTACTTTGTCCATGGCTTGTCCTTGGGATTTGTTGATTGTCATGGCAAATGCAGCCTTAATGGGAAATTGCCGTCGTTTAAGTTTAAAGGGTAATTCCAGGTCAGAACTTGTAAGGTCAATTCTGGGAATCAAAGCAGTATTGTTAGTATGGGATCCCATCAGCACTTGTGTCTCAATAACATTTTCTGTCATGGTGTTCATGACTAAACATGTACCGTTGCATAAACCATGTTTAGTATTAAGGTTTCTTAATAGCATGACTATTGTCTCCACTTTAAGGTTAAGATGTGTTGTGGTAATCCGGCCGGGTTAATAGTGTTTGAACATCTTCATTTCCCATTAGAATATTTAGTTTCGTCTTCAGAATCAACACTATCAGTACTTTGAAAGACGTGTCTTTCACCAGGAAGTAATGCAATCACTTGGTTATTTATGTGATCAACGTCCATATTCTTTGGACATAACATAGCCCGGTGCATCAAAAGTGGTATCTGGTCTAATGATATTGCCTGACCAAAAACCTCTCTTACCAAGTCGTCGCAGATAAAGGCGTGAGGAATTTGAACACCCAGATATTATTCAAACACATTGGTAAGGTTTCCATTTCCTAGTTGCAATAACCAATTGGTATATGCTGGATCTGTACACCACATGTTCTCTACCAAGCTTAGTTTCTCAAAGTAATGCCAACTTTCTGCGTATTTTAGACTGGACTGAACAATAGCTGAACGCATGGCGTGTGGAACAACAGGCAAGCACTGTCGAAAATCTCCTCCTAAAAGTACCTTTCCACCAAATGGAATATCATTATTGATTAACACTCTGAGAAGTTTATCAATGGCATTGAGTAAATGACTGGATGCCATCGTACATTCGTCTAAAATCAATAGTTTTGCCAGACAGATTTCATTTGCACTGTCACTGTGCATTTTCATAGTTGAAACTGATGTTTCCGTGATTGGAACTGGAAGCTTGAATAAAGAGTGACATGCCCGACCATTTATTAACAGATTAGCCGCTACCCAAGTTGTAGCTGATGCGAAAATCAACTGTTTCTTTGCAGAAAAATAATGTATAAGTGTTTCATAAAGGTACGTCTTTCCGCTTCCCCCAGGGCCGTCAAGAAAGTAGTATTTGGGTATTGTGCTGTTGTCTTCTGTGGCAAGAACAAATTTTATTAAAAGTAGCAGATTGTAAGGTATTTAAACTTGCAATCATTCTTTGCACAATGTCTTGCTCTTCCTGAAGATTTATTGGCGCTGAATGCAAGTCAGGTAATGAATGTGGAACATTTGGCAAATTGAAGTTCTCCAACGTATATCCAAGGAGTATGAGAGCAGATTGAATGTGCATAGGCTTCACAGTTGACGCAAGAATGATCGCTTCCATGCAGCTTGTGGCATATGTCTTCTATCATTCCTCCCTTGTTTGTATTCCAGAGGTTCAAAGGATCTGATGGGGAGGAAAATGCAGATACAGTGGAACCTCGGTTTGCGAGCATAATTTGTTCCAGAAACGTGCTCGTAGTCCAAAGCACTCATATATCAAAGTGAATTTCCCCATAAGAAATAATGGAAACTCAGATGATTTGTTCCACAACCCAAAAATATTCATATAAAAATGATTAATCTATACATATTAAAAAAAGGCAAAGCCCTCACTGACTGACTGACTGACTCATCACTAATTCTCGAACTTCCCGTGTAGGTGGACGGCTGAAATTTGGCAGGCTCATTCCTTA
The DNA here is from genome assembly GCF_900747795.2 of Erpetoichthys calabaricus. NCBI lineage: Eukaryota > Metazoa > Chordata > Cladistia > Polypteriformes > Polypteridae > Erpetoichthys > Erpetoichthys calabaricus. The sequence continues at coordinate 169,682,573 of NC_041397.2, forward strand.
CAGCTTAAATACAAAAGTTAGGCAGGTTTCATTTCTAAATTCTACGCGTAATGGTCATAACTGGAACCTGTTTTTTGTCCATATACTCTAATGGAGGAGGCGGAGTCACGTATCGCGTCATCATGCCTCCTACGTAATCACGTGAACTAAAAACAAGGAAGAGATTTACAGCACGAGTCAAACGCGGGAACGAAGGTAAATGACGTTAATTTTTGAGTGTCTTTTAATACTGTGTAAGCATACATATTAACACATGTGCAATTAAACGTGTGCATTTACGGGGTGATTTCTCAGGCTTAAAAGCTCGCCTTTTATTAAAAAGGTAAATGCAAACTGTTTTCATTCTGAAGGGCACAAACCATGTTAGATTTCAGACATTAAACACACAAAAATGTCGGTACACCAGATAAATAAGCGCAACATATTATCAGTTGTATTGTACGCTTACAATACATATAGAAATGTGTTAATCGTTAACTAATATTATGGGATGGTGTTTTTCGACTCGCGCCTTGATTTAAACGATTGCATTTCTTGGTGGGTTTGCGTAGCTTATTGTCAATATCTTTACACCTCTTTTTAAGACTTAATTTAAAAAGGTTTTCTTTTCTTCTTAATTAAAATTTAAAAGCAATACTTCACCGCTGCTTTCACCGACTGACATATACAGACATTCAGGAGTGCAGGTACTTTGGAAAGAAAGCACCGTGTAAACCTAAAGTTTAAATTAAGTTCATAGACCTACAGAAGGTTGCCATTCATTTGAGGCAAGATTGCTTTTCTTCTGTACAACTATACGTTGCATTCTCAAGAGTGTGCTTGCACGGCTTCGGATATATTATATTATATATATATATATATATATATATATATATATATATGTATGTCTATATATAAATTTGTAAGCTTGTAAGTACTGCCTTACTTCTCTTTAAGAAAGGAAGATGTAATGATACTTGATTTAAACGATTCCATGTCTTCCTGGGTTTGCTTAGCTTATTGTCAATATCTTTACACCTTTTTTTTAAGACTTATTGACTGAAATGGGCTTTCACGAAAAAAGTTAGGGCTTTACTACAGGATACACCCTCCACAAGTTAAGCAAGTAAAAATAAAATATATATTTCTGTTTTATTTAAACCTTTTAAGTTCGTATGCATAGCCCCATTTGGCGGTTTTATTTTATTTTTTTTTTCTTTCTTCAGTAATATTTAATCTCCTTAAAGAAAAAGAACATATTCATTTTACTTTTTTTGTATCTCTTTAGTAATATTTTAGTGTAAAAGGATAACCAGTATTTAAACCTTTTATGTTACTTTATAAATTTATTTTACACAATGTTGAAAAATTAATAAGAAAGCTACATATTTTGGCAGCTGCTACTTTAATTTTCAATGAAATGAAAAAACCTCTCCAAGAGAAAACGTCAATGAAGAAGAAACAGTTTACACTATCTAAAAATGAGAAACCCTCATTTATAAAAGTTTGCTGCAGATGACTTAACTGAAAATAAATGAATAGTTCCTATGTGTAGAATACATATTTATCTATTTTACTTATGCCTTTATTCCAGCAACTTGCAACATCTGAGGTACAATTTCTTACATTACTTTTGTTTTTTGCAGCACAGGCACCTGAAGTGACTTCCTCAGGGTCACACAGTGGTGTCAGTACCAGGATTTGAACTGACAAGCTCAGAGTTTACTGAAATATTACTGAAGAAAGAAAAAAAAACAAAAATGGGCAAATAGGGCTATGCGTACAGATGTCCATCCATCCATTATCCAACCCGCTATATCCTAAATACAGGAGCCAATAAGTAGATATGTATATATACAGTATACATTATATATATATATATATATATATATATATATATATATATATATACAGTAATCCCTCCTCCATCGCGGGGGTTGCGTTCCAGAGCCACCCGCGAAATAGGAAAATCCGCGAAGTAGAAACCATATGTTTATATGGTTATTTTTAGAATGTCATGCTTGGGTCACAGATTTGCGCAGAAACACAGGAGGTTGTAGAGAGACAGGAACGTTATTCAAACACTGCAAACAAACATTTGTCTCTTTTTCAAAAGTTTAAACTGTGCTCCATGACAAGACAGAGATGACAGTTCTGTCTCACAATTAAAAGAATGCAAACATATCTTCCTTTTCAAAGGAGTGCAAAGCAAGCAGTCAAAAAAAAAATCAATAGGGCTTTTTGGCTTTTAAGTATGCGAAGCACCGCCGGTACAAAGCTGTTGAAGGCGGCAGCTCACACCCCCCTCTGTCAGGAGCAGGAAGAGAGATAGAGAGAGATAGAGAGAGACAGATAAAAAAAATCAATACATGCCCTTTGAGCTTTTAAGTATGCGAAGCTCTGTGCAGCATGTCCTTCAGGAAGCAGCTGCACACAGCCCCCCCTGCTCACACCCCCCTACGTCAGCGCAAGAGAGAGAGAGAGAGAGAGAGACAGAGAAAGTAAGCTGGATAGCTTCTCAGCCATCTGCCAATAGCGTCCCTTGTATGAAATCAACTGGGCAAACCAACTGAGGAAGCATGTACCAGAAATTAAAAGACCTATTGTCCGCAGAAACCCGCGAAGCAGCGAAAAATCCGCGATATATATTTAAATATGCTTACATATAAAATCCGCGATGGAGTGAAGCCGCGAAAGGCGAAGCGCGCTATAGCGAGGGATCACTGTATATATATATATATATATATATATATATGTGGATGTGTATATGTATATATATGGTTACATAACCTCTTTAAACACACTACTTCTCCGCTGCGAAGCGCGGGTATTTTGCCATATGTAGATATATATGACAGCAACACTCATAACAATGACAACACAATTACATATTATTATATATATATGTAGATGTGTAAATATTTATGTATATATATGTGTCTGTGTATGTGTATATATATATATATATATATATATATATATATATATATATATATATATATATATATATATATATATATTAATATGTATATATGTGTATATATATATATATGTAGATATGTGTATATATATATGTATATATATGTTTATGTGTGTGTGTGTGTGTGTGTGTGTGTGTATATTATATATACTAGCAAAATACCCGCGCTTCGCAGCGGAGAAGTAGTGTGTTAAAGAGGTTATGAAAAAGAAAAGGAAACATTTTAAAAATAACGTAACATGATTGTCAATGTAATTGTGTTGTTATTGTTATGAGTGTTGCTGTCTTTATATATATATATATATTATATATATATATATATATATATATATATATATATATACAGTAATCCCTCGCTATATCGCGCTTCGCCTTTCGCGGCTTCACTCCATCGCGGATTTTATATGTAAGCATATTTAAATATATATCGCGGATTTTTCGCTGCTTCGCGGGTTTCTGCGGACAATGGGTCTTTTAATTTCTGGTACATGCTTCCTCAGTTGGTTTGCCCAGTTGATTTCATACAAGGGACACTATTGGCAGATGGCTGAGAAGCTACCCAACTTACTTTCTCTCTCTCTCTCCTGCACTGACGTAGGGGGGTGTGAGCAGGGGGGCTGTTCACACACCTAGACGATACGGACGCTCGTCTAAAAATGCTGAAAGATTATCTTCACGTTTGCTATCTTTTGTGCAGCTGCTTCCTGAAACGACATGCTGAACGGTGCTTCGCATACTTAAAAGCACGAAGGGCACGTATTGATTTTTTTATCTGTCTCTCTCTCTCTATCTCTGTCTCTCTCTCTCTCTCTCTGCTCCTGACGGAGGGGGTGTGAGCTGCCGCCTTCAACAGCTTTGTGCCGTGGTGCTTTCCATACTTAAAAGCCAAACAGCACTATTGATTTGTTTGCTCCTTTGAAGAGGAAGATATGTTTGCATTCTTTTAATTGTGAGACTGAACTGTCATCTCTGTCTTGTCATGGAGCACAGTTTAAACTTTTGAAAAAGAGACAAATGTTTGTTTGCAGTGTTTGAATAACGTTCCTGTCTCTCTACAACCTCCTGTGTTTCTGCCGCAAATCTGTGACCCAAGCATGACAATATAAAAATAACCATATAAACATATGGTTTCTACTTCGCGGATTTTCTTATTTCGTGGGTGGCTCTGGAACGCAACCCCCGCGATGGAGGAGGGATTACTGTATATATATATACATACACACACACACACACACACACACACACACACATTATATATACATATATATACACATATATATATATCAAAATACCCGCGGTTCGCAGCGGCGAAGTACTGCTTTAAAAATTTTATTAAGAAGTAAACCTTTTTAAACTGAGGAAAATGAACCGGTTGTAATATGACCAAGCTGTGTGCTGAGTTTACTCTTGAGCATGAAATCTAACATGGTTTGTGCCCTTCAGAATGAAAACAGTTTGCATTTACCTCTTTAATAAAAGGCGAGCTTTTAAGCCTGAGAAATCACCCCATAAATGCACACGTTTAATTGCACATGTGTTAATATGTATGCTTACACAGTATTAAAAGACACTCAAAAATTAACGTCATTTACCTTCGTTCCCGCGTTTGACTCGTGCTGTAAATCTCTTCCTTGTTTTTAGTTCACGTGATTACGTAGGAGGTGTGATGACGCGATACGTGACTCCGCCTCCTCCATTAGAGTATATGGACAAAAAACAGGTTCCAGTTATGACCATTACACGTAGAATTTCGAAATGAAACCTGCCTAATTTTTGTAAGTAAGCTGTAAGGAATGAGCCTGCCAAATTTCAGCCTTCTACCTACACGGGAAGTTGGAGAATTAGTGATGAGTCAGTCAGTGAGGGCTTTGCCTTTTATTAGTATAGATAAAAGACAGCAACACTCATAACAATGACAACACAATTACATTGACAATCATGTTATGTTATTTTTAAAATGTTTCCTTTTCTTTTTCATAACCTCTTTAACACACTACTTCTCTGCTGCGAAGTGCGGGCATTTTGCTAGTACAAAATATAAAGTAAAAATACATAAAACAAATTAACCTGCACTTTACCTTTGAAAAGAATCATTGCTGGTGTGAGTGAGTTTCTAAACTCTTGTGGGATTCCACCCAATGGGACAACACGCGGAAGAGCGTCCCAAAGCAGTCGCAGTCTCCCAGCGCTGTAGCAGTTCGCTCTAAAAGCAAATCCGAAAAGATCACGGACATGCTATAAGGGCCTGCCGTCGAAGGGTGATACAAGGAACATTATAAATGCGCAGGGCACAGTACTACTTGGCTACGACTCTGCCTGACCGCTGTGTCTGTGTATAGGAGAGTGGCAGATCCCGCTACAATAAACAACTGCGCTGTTGCACCACCAGCTTTATTCAGCTTGAAACAGCAAGACAGGGACTCGCGCGCGCGCACACAGTCACAATGCTGTCGTAAACAGTATACGCTCGTACGGATGTTGACTATATGAGTGAGGCACGCCGACTCAGATGGAGAATAGGAGACGATTGCCCACAATCTCTCTCTCTCTCTCTCACCCACAGGGAGAAAAAGAGAGAGAGAGAGAGAGAACCATCAGCTCAGTTGTGATCACATGACACTCAGACAAAGCGTATACATACTACTCATATTGCAAGACCTCGCTCGTTTATCAAGTCAAAATTTATTAAAAATTTTAGCTCGTCTTGCAAAATACTCGTAAACCAAGTTACTCGCAAACAGAGGTTCCACTGTATAAGCAAAAAGCTGGTGAACTTGACCTGGCATTGAATACGATATTGCATCGTCTAGAGTTTTCTGCCAACTTGTATCATCCAATAAATATCCTTTCGTTTACTGCTTCCTGGAATGTCTTGCAGTTTGATGGCGTTGCCAACTCGAACAGTTCTAATGTCGTTAAATGACATAGCTACGGTTTCATGTTGAAGAAGTAATCTTAGATAAAACCTTTCCAGCTCCTTAATACTCACAGTGTACATTCGGCCTATGACCTTATCACCGCGTTGCTGTCATTTTTTCCAGAAAGTACCATTGTCAACCCAAACATAGTGAACTGGAATTTCCCAATACTTCCACTGGTGAGCATCTTGATATTCTTGATTGAGCTTAAACCACGCGATAAGTTTAGTATCTCTCTCTGCTATTTGGACTTCATTCCCTGCTCGAAAACAGACATTTTGCTCATCCTCCAAATGAACCGGTAACCGACAAATGGTGTGGCTCTGAGCGTGCATTGGAAAGCAAAATATTCTCCAAATGGCTTCTGGAGCACTGACATATTGTGAATCCACATACACTCGAGTCTCATCGTGATCATTTGTTTCAGACACAAACATCAGCACAATCATGGCCCTTGTAAACGTATTTGAATAAATACTTAACGCTTTTTACCGTAGCACAGATTTCAACATTTATATGGCAGTTGTATCATAAACATAAATAAGGATTGTATGGTACCACCCAGGTATTGTCAACTGGACGACCCGGTACAACTTGCAATTCATTTGTCTGTCTTCTCATATACTTAGGATATCCGTTCACGTTTCCAAGTGTAACTTCTTGGAAATCCTTGGGGAAGCCCTTAGAACATTTGCCATTCACCATACATGGACTGTTTGGATTTGTATTGCCACATGGTGTATGGATCATATTTCTGATAATTTGAAAGAGACGTGGAGAATTGTCACAGTCTGGAATTTCAGCTTTTACTATTTTATTGATGTCATCCTCTGTGCGAATTTTGGAATAATCATCAAAGATTATCAAAATATGAGTGTACGGCAAACCTCTCTTCTGAAACTCTAACGTGGTGTGAAAGGCGCTATATAGCGCCTGATCCAGCACAGACTGAGGCACGTGCTTAAATAAAACACACTTTTATTTTTCTTCAGCCGTGGGGCACGCCTTCCCCGTGTCCCACAGGCCCAACAGCACTTAAATATAGCACACCAAACACTTTCTTTCCACTTTGGCACCACCACTCCTCCCAGGCAACCTCGTCCTCTTCCTCCTGATTCTGGCTCTCGAGTGGTGGTGGCTGGCCTTTTTTATACCCCACCCGGAAGCATTCCAGGTGCTTGATCACCTGGCCCAATTGCATTTCCGGGTGGGGCTGAAGATTTGACCAGCTGGGCTGCAGGCTCCATGCAGCTCCCCCTGGCAGCCATCCGAGCCCCCAACCAGGCTGTGGAGGACTCCATCTCCCATGGAGCCATGTGCCAGGTTGGGGAATCATCGTCTGCCAGGGAGGCTGCCACCAAGCGTCCCGGGGGAGGTATTGAGCTGTCCATGGTAGCTCCCCCGGAACAGATGCAGTAGGGGTGTCCCTGCCGGGCATGGTACCCGGCTGTCCATTACAGTGGATAATTGCTTTAACAGTCCCAAATACAGATCTTTTCTTGATATCCTCCAGCAAGTTAGTTTGAGTCCAAAATCTCTTGCAACTAAATCAGGACGATGTTCCACTTTTTGCCATGGCATAAGATTATTTGTAATTTCTTTCCATTTAGGATTGCAAGTCATAGTGATAAATAGATCAGGTTTGCCAAACTTTCTAACAATAGCCATCACATCTTGGTAATGCTGCTGCATATTACGTGGGCTGCCTTGAAAGCTAGATGGTAAAATAACCGCTTTTCCAGCCGGGTGATCCACCATGTCCGCATCACGATTTATGTACTCCATCAGCGACTTGTAGTTATCGGCCCTCAGTGCAGGTTGGTTGTTTTTAATCCATTGGAGATCATTTGATTCTGCTCGAACGTAAACATCAACTATGTATTGTTGAGTTAGCTTTCCTGCATTGACTAATGGATTAAACTCTTATCTTACTGAGAGTCTGTAGGAAAAAATATTCTTTCATTGATGCACGTGATCTTTTCTGTGCTTGATTTTTTTTTAAATCTGCAAATGCCAATACTCCATCCTTCCTGGCCAGTTGGAAACAGAATGGGGTATGTCAAAGTATCAAGTTTAGGAAAACAAATGTCCACGCGTTGGAATTTAGGTTGGTTGGTTCCATCAGGACGTAGATGCATGACAATATCGCGGTGAAACGGAGGCTCACTGTCTTTACTTTGAAACACAATTGCTACTTCATTAACGATGGGAACATTGTATCATCTCGGATCCTGTTCTTTGTCCTTTATTATAGCACTAAGGCAATTTTAGTTGGTGCCACACCCTCCGCCTCGGCTTTTGTATTGGCTTCTTTTTCAACCTCATGTAGCATTTTTATAGAGTTAGCTAATGGGTGATTGTTTATGACTTCAGCTACGTTTCTCATTATCAGCTCTGTGCATTGCTCGTTTTCAGGAAGGTTCATTCGTTGATAAACTGCGTCATCTAGATCTAAGACGTAAATTTGGGCATATTTGTGGTCGTGATTTGGCTCAGGGTGCATAGTTCCAATCCGATGCAATATTTGTCCACACACGCGAAAGCAGTATGGGCCATTCCCAGGTGGTGGCTTGATATTAACCTTGGTAGATACAAAAGCAAATGAACTATTGTAGGATCTAATGCATTCCATAAAGCTTTTACTTTCGGGTACATTGTTAGTCAAAAGCTTCCGTAAATATTCAGGATATTGATCCAAAGGAGGCAGCTTAACTTGACCTTTTTGACAATAACGTGTAAACTCATCAGTTGTACTGGCAGTTTTTTTCTTCAAGTAAGTTAAGTGAATGACAATGACTGCAAATGACACTCATTAATCCCAATGAATTTTCATGAACAGTGGACTCATTATAAAATGCGTTCTCAGCTACCTGGCGGAATTGTTCAGCGTCTGTCCGTCGTTCCTGTCTTTGGCTTTTTCTTTGTTGGAATACTGAACGTCTTAAACCTTTTAAACTACTTTGTAGCCTTTCTGCAGTTTCTTTTTGGATCCGTGCCTCTCTTGCATCTGGTGTTGCAGAAGCGTGTTGTAGGTGCCTTCGTTCATTGTTTTTATCCATACGGACTCGGTTGTGTATTTGTAATCACTGAGCTCTTTGTTTTTGGAGCCGTGACTCCTTTGCTTGTGCTGTTTCAGAGGCGCATTGTAGGCGCCTTCGTTCATTGTTTTTATCCATACGGGCTCGTTTTTGTATTTCCGTTATTTGAGCCGTTTCTTTTTGGAGCCGTGACTTCTTTGCTTTTGGTGTTTCTGAAGCGCGTTGTAGGAGCCTCCGTTTATTGTTTTTATCCATGCGGTCTCGTTTTTGTTTCTCTGTGGCTGTGTCGTTAGGTACAACTCTTACTTTTAATACTGAATTACCGTTATGTGATTGCACAGTGGATTAGAGCAGGTTTAGTTCACAGGTTGTTTGGGCGCCACCTACTGACTCTGGGAAGCTGCTGGGTTTGACTCAGACACAGTGTGCATGCGGTGTGTCCGCCGTCCGTGCATAAAGTAAACTGTGGTTTAGTAATATAGATTTGCTAAGGTATTACATTAACATTGCTTACTTGCAGGTTACATTTCACCATAACCATTTGGAAGCAACAGTACATACATTCCATCACAGGCCAACTGATACAGATTTGTAAACCCATGCAAAGATTTATGTTCCATAGTAGTCCAGCATTCAAGATCCTACGCCCACTGTCACTGGAGCTTTCAATCCATTCTATCCATTTCTGACAATAGTGAAACTCGGCAGAAAATCCACTAACAATTTCCAATGTAAAGAAATTACATTTAAAACAATCATGAGTAAGATAACAGTGGAACAAAATAACAGTGTGCATGTGTGGGCCCTGTGAGGAACTAGTGCCTCACCAAATACCATCTGTTGTTCCTTATTTAAGAAGAGAAGTAGTATGTTTCAGTATCATTCTCTACAAACCAAGATTGCACTGCACCATTATTCAAACAGTGGTTGGTCTGTCAACCCACAAGATATTCACAGCCCAGCTGTGACGGCATAGGCGGCTTTTTGTGGTCTTCCAACTAAACAAGTTTTGAAAGCCAAGCTACACCTGTGAACCAGTAGGTTGCTGCCATTTCCTATTTGGCAATCATATCCAAATAAATACTAAATGAACTATTGAATACATTCATATGTATCACTGTATTTGTTAATGTAAACATTTTACTTCAACAATTCAACGTTTTATAAGCTACTACCAAAATATCCGCGCTTCGCAGCGGAGAAGTAGTGTGTTAAAGAGGTTATGTAAACACACACACACATATATATACATATATACACATACATATATACACACACACACACACACACATACATATATATACATATATACACATAAATATATATACATATATACACATACATATATATACACACATACACACATACTGCGTTGTAACACGGGCTGTGATTGTTACATGGGAGGGAGACAAATCACAGCTTCCCGCTTTCTAATCGGGCCTGTGATTGGTGCTTTGACTGATGCCTAGATCCCACAGTATGTCCCCTTAGGAGAGGCGTTAGGCAAGTGTAAATGAATAGTGGTGCTGCAAGTTTAGCTTTACACCTGTTTTTAAGGCTTTTTGACTGAAAGGGGCTTTCATGAAAAAAGTTAGGGCTTTGCTACAGGATACACCCTCCACAAGTTAAGGAAGTAAAAATAAAAGGTATATATTTGTTTTATTTAAACCTTTTAAGTTTTTATGCGGGCGGCATGGTGGCGCAGTGAAAGGTGCCAGTTAGGAGACCCGGGTTCGCTTCCCTGCGTGGAGTTTGAATGTTCTCCCCGTGTCTGTCTGGGTTTCCTCCGGGTACTCCGGTTTCCTCCCACAGTCCAAAGACATGCAGGTTAGGTGCATTGGCGATTCTAAATTGTCCCTGGTGTGTGGGTGTGTGTGCCCTGCGGTGGGCTGGCACCTTGCCCGGGGTTTGTTTCCTGCCTTGTGCCCTGTGTTGGCAGGGATTGGCTCCTGTATTTAGGATATAGAGGGTTGGATAATGGATGGATGGACATTTGTATGCATAGCCCCATTTGCCCGTTTTCGTTTTTTTTTCCTTTCTTCAGTAATATTTCAGCAAACCCGGAGCTTGTCAGTTCAAATCCTGGTACTGACACCACTGTGTGACCCTGAGGAAGTCACTTCACCTGCCTGTGCTGCAAAAAACAAAAGTAATGTAACAAATTGTACCTCAGATGTTGCAAGTTGCTGGAATAAAGGCATAAGTCAAATAGATAAATATGTATTATACACATAGGAACTATTCATTTATTTTCAGTTAAATCATCTGCAGCAAACCTTTATAAATGAGGGTTTTTCCTTTTTAGATAGTGCAAACTGTTTCTTCTTCATTGAGGTTCTCTCTTGGAGAGCTTTTTTCATTTTATTGAAAATTAAAGCAGCAGCTGCCAAAATATGTAGCTTTCTTATTCATTTTTCAACATTGTGTAAAATAACTTTATAAAGTAACATAAAAGGTTTAAATACTGGTTATCCTTTTACACTAAAATATTACTAAAGAGATACAAAAAAAAGTAAAATGCATATGTTGTTTTTCTTTAAGGAGATTAAATATTACTGAAGAAAGAAAAAAAAAAAAAAAAAAAAACTAAAACAGCCAAATGGGGCTATGCATACGAACTTAAAAGGTTTAAATAAAACAGAAATACTGTATATACCTTTATTTTTACTTCCTTAACTTGTGGAGGGTGTATCGTGTAGCAAAGCCCTAACTTTTTTCGTGAAAGCCCGTTTCAGTCAATAAGTCTTAAAAACAGGTGTAAAGATATTGACAATAAGCTACGCAAACCCACCAAGACATGGAATCGTTTAAATCAAGTATCATTACATCTTCCTTTCTTAAAGAGAAGTAAGGCAGTACTTATAAGCTTAGTAATGTTATACATTTCAAATGCTACTTTGATAAACTTTATCACTTCAAACAACTGAACTATCCAGAACATTCCAGGCATACATCCAGCATTCAAACTATGTATAAAAAAGCACAACTGTTAAAGGAATTCAGCATTTCTTAATTGAAAATGTTCCTTTAATCCTCAACATGTCCTCAATGAGTCGTTCTGGTGGTTTTACTTGATGTTTTGATCTTCTGGTTAATTGTGTTTGCAGTTGAGATGTTCTTTCCTGTTTTATACTTTTTTTCTCGTTAATATTTGTTTCGCTGGTGTTAGTGTTCTGATTAGAGGTTATTGGTCCTTTGATGTCTCGACGGTTTCTTCTTATAACAGCTCCTATTATGCAATTCCATCACATACTGGTCTATTGTTTCGCCGCTTTTCTGGAAACATGTAAAAAACTTGTGCCGCTCAAACGTCACATTGCGCTTTGGGTTGCAATTAGCTTCGAATTTTTCAACTATTTTGTTCAATTTCATATCGTCTCCATCTTCTTCAAACTGAAAATTGTTATACACCTCTAGCGCCTCTTCGCCAATTACATGTAGAAGCATAGACACTTTCATTTTTTCCACTTTTCCTATCTGCTTCAATCGCAGCAAGATTGAACTCGAATCTCTGTTTAAATCTTTTCCAATTTTCAGCTACATTTCCCTTTAACTGGATATTTGGTGGGGGCTGTAATCCTTCCATATTTTTTTTTCTCTTTTGCTAGAACATCTTAGCGCTTTCGGACCACGTTTTCGGGTTACTCACAGACACGAGACTCGTTCAAAAGCTTAACCTCTTCTTCACATTCCTCTTCCAATCCGCCACTTCTGACACCATGTAGTGATCTTGTTAGGTTCGTAGTTTAATCAATACACAGGATTGAAAGATAACTTTTTAAGACACAGACTTTAGAGACATTTACTGTACATGTTACTACTTGTTCTTTAGTTCACGCCCATTCTCCTACTTGCATCCGCATTCACAGGCATTACTAATCATTCTGTAAGTATCCCTTAATAGACCTTACTAATCAACTATCATTACAAAATCCAACGTGGTTTGTGCCCTTCAGAATGAAAACAGTTTGCATTTACTTTTTTAATAAAAGGCGAGCTTTTAAGCCTGAGAAATCACCCCGTAAATGCACACGTTTAATTGCACATGTGTTAATATGTATGCTTACACAGTATTAAACCCACCAAGACATGGAATCGTTTAAATCAAGGCGCTGCGCTACCTTCTTCCAGATCGGCCCCAAGGCGTTTCACGTGATTACGTAGGAGGCGTGATGACGCGATATGCGACTCCGCCTCCTCCATTACAGTATATGGACAAAAAAAAAGGAGGTTCCAGTTATGACTTACGCTTTGAATTTTGAAATGAAACCTGCCTAACTTTTGTAAGTAAGCTGTAAGGAATGAGCCTGCCAAATTTCAGCCTTCCACCTACATGAGAAGTTGGAGAATTAGTGATGAGTGAGTGAGTGAGTGAGTGAGGGAGGGCTTTGCCTTTTATTAGTATAGATTAAATGTGCTTTATATTTGCTTGAAGGACAGTGTTAAATTGCATTGTCTTTATGACGTACGGCAATAAGGGACCTAAATAGGCTTCTCAAATTAAACAGTACTGTATTTCTAGTTATAATATCAGTCCTGATTGGTATGTTCTATGCCCACATTTATTCTGTGGAAGCCCCTTTCACTCACAATATGTGCCTACTCTCTAATGAAGTACCTGAACATTAATCTCCCTGCATTATACAGCCTGCTTCAAATAAAGATCCTTCACCTTAAGAAACCACTCTGCAATATTTCCAAGCTTTAGAGGAGGAAAACAAAAAAAAAAACTTTTAAAAAGACCAGAAAAATCTAAATGCATAATCAAATATAAAACTATCAGAGAGATTCTGCAAAAACTAAAGTATCCTGAGTTAAGAAATAAAATTCCCCAACTAGTCAAAGAGAGACCACGTAGTAAAATACATGCATTTTTTTGTTTATTTATTTTTTTTTTTTTTTAAACACATTATATATACACACACACACGCACACACACGCACACACACAGATATCTCTCTATTATATAAAAAAATCTTGGGACAAGACTTTTTTCCGGCAACGAGACGTGATCTTTTGCAGAGACAGAAAGACACTTTGGAAGAGAGATCTTTTGAAGAGACACTTTCACATCCCGCGAGACAGGCATGTCACGTCATACTTACAACCTTTGTAAGCAAGTCCCATGATACACATGCAGAACAGGTTAGAGTTAATGGAAGTAGGAAAATTCGAAAGTCTCAAAAAAGTGAGTGAAAAGATCACATTAGCACAAACAAAACGGAAAATATTACTCGGTGAAATAACGGAAAAGCAAAAAGATTACATAGTGTTTGAGGACAAACGAACAGGTGCTGTACAGGCTTTTAAACAACTGAAGCAAGCAAAGTTCAGATCACAATGCATGGCAACCTGTAGCGCTGGCAGAGGTGTGGGAAGAGGTAGGCAAGCGAAGTGCAGATCACGCGGAAAAACAGCAGCAGCAGCAAGCCAACAGCTGATCAACCAAAGAGGAGTTAAAAAAAAAAAAAATGTATTTGTATCCCATTGTAACACCGTTTAAGCACGGTTTTAGGATGAACAGACGCATCTTCTTGGGGTGCGTTCAGCCCCCTAGTATATATTTATACAGTATATGGTCATGTCTGCGGTGGGTTGGCACCCTGCCCAGGATTGGTTCCCTGCCTTGTGCCCTGTGTTGGCTGGGATTGGCTCCAGCAGACCCCCGTGACCCTGTGTTTGGATTCAGCGGGTTGGAAAATGGATGGATGGATGGATATGGTCATGTGAAGTATTACACTGGATCCAGTTAAATGTTAGGGCACCAATCAGATTGTCCTGTTTAATCAAGCAAACAAAAACAAACAACGCTTGATGGTGCATATAAATCAAATAAAGGGTTGTTTCAGCAGTCGCGTAATGTCTTTTGGATTTGGATTGGAGTTCCATCACCGTTAAGCAGCAGTCCATAAAAAGACACCATCTTCTGTGAGTGTATCAAATATACAAGGACAAAAAAAAAAAAAGTATAAAGAAAGGAAACTTGCCTTTTTCTTTTCTTTTAGATAATGCAGAGAGACGTCTTTGCTGATGATATGAACACCTTTTGGGGAGCGTCACGGCAGGTCTCGTGTAGAGTGGAAAGGCGGCCCTGCCATTGACTGGCTGGGACGGCATTGTCTGTCTTCCACTCATACGCGTGTCTCCCATAACCTTATAACACCAGAAGAGTGAAAATGTGCAAAGCGCCTTAGTATTTGTTTGCCGTGGTTTAGAAAGGTGATCCTGTATTTGAAGTTGTCTGGGCTGTAGCTCAGGGAAGGAAAAAAAAAAAAAGAAAAGTTCTTACTCTTACTTAAGGCAGAAGCGCAGTCCATGTCTCAAAGGCCGGCACAACTACGTGCGCGCATGCGCCGGATGCTCGAATTTTTATAGTAGTTTTGCGGGACAGGAGACGCCACCTTTCACAGACGCGTTCATGTCATTGCGTGCCAGTGGTGGAATGACTTTGAATAGTTTAATTGGTCAGCGCAAGGGCACCGAATACAAAAGGGAATTACGGTCTCTAGAGGGGGTCTTCTGGCTAGATCTTGCTAACAGAAAGGTACTTGGTAGAACTCCGTCTTGAATTTACCAAGCACTATGGCTTGTGCCTTGATTATTGTAAATATTTTTTTCTTGTATATATATTTTGATAATTATCTCTGGATTAACTTTGGTGGAGGTATTTTTTTAGGTTGTGGTTAATGGTGCACGGTTTACTTTTGTATATACACTTTTTCTCCTTTTCTGTGTTTTGAATATTTTTGTTTTTGGGTAAATCCTGTACTATACACTGTTTGAAGGAGCAGTTTACTGACTTGGAGCACTGTGGAGGAAGACAGCTTTATATTGGCTTTTGTGTATATATGGGTTTCACTAGTTTGTGTGCATTTTTCTTTTTTATTTGGGGATTTTCAGCCAGCACTGTAAATACTGTGTATAGTCACTATTTTTGGGCTCCGTTTAATTACTGTTTGTGTGTCCTTTGCGGTATTGGACTATATATTGATATACAAATTCCACAGGACATTATTTGTTTTTCTTTAAGTGCACCTGTAACTAAAACCTCACTTTATTTTTCAAAGAACCCAACCCATTTTGTGTCCTTGTCTCCCTGTCTTGCACCATCATCCTGATCACGCTCGGTCCCACATACTAGACACCTAGAGTGTAGGCTGGTGACCCCAATTCCCACTACACGGGGTGTCAGATACTTTCCCATGCTGGAATGATTTCTTCAGTCACAGGACATGTGGTCAGCTACCATACAGTGCATCCAGAAAGTATTCAGAGGGCATCACTTTTTCCACCTTTTGTTATGTTACAGCCTTATTCCAAAATGGATTAAATTCATTTTTTTCCCTCAGAATTCTGCACACAACACCCCATAATGACAACGTGAAAAAAAGTTTACTTGAGGTTTTTGAAAATTTATTAAAAATTTAAAAACTGAGAAATCCCATGTACATAAGTATTCACAGCCTTTGCTCAATACTTTGTCAATGCACCTTTGGCAGCAATTACAGCCTCAAGTCTTGTTGAATATGATGCCACAAGCTTGGCACACCTATCCTTGGCCAGTTTTGCCCATTCCTCTTTGCAGCACCTCTCAAGCTCCATCAAGTTGGATGGGAAGCGTTGGTGCACAGCCATTTTAAGATCTCTCCAGAGATGTTCAATCGGATTCAAGTCTGGGCCACTCAAGGACATTCACAGAGTTGTCCTGAAGCCACTCCTTTGATATCTTGGCTGTGTGCTTAGGGTCGTTGTCCTGCTGAAAGATGAACCGTCGCCCCAGTCTGAGGTCAAGAGCGCTCTGGAGCAGGTTTTCATCCAGGATGTCTCTGTACATTGCTGCAGTCATCTTTCCCTTTATCCTGACTAGTCTCCCAGTTCCTGCTGCTGAAAAACATCCCCACAGCATGATGCTACCACCACCATGCTTCACTGTAGGGATGGTGCCAGGTTTCCTTCAAACGTGATGCCTGGCATTCACACCAAAGAATTCAATCTTTGTCTCATCAGACCAGAGAATTTTCTTTCTCATGGTCTGAGAGTCCTTCAGGTGCCTTTTGGCAAACTCCAGGCAGGCTGCCATGTGCCTTTTACTAAGGAGAGGCTTCCATCTGGCCACTCTACCATACAGGCCTGATTGGTGGATTGCTGCATAGATGGTTGTCCTTCTGGAAGGTTCTCCTCTCTCCACAGAGGACCTCTGGAGCTCTGAGAGTGACCATCAGGTTCTTGGTCACCTCCCTGACTAAGGCCCTTCTCCCCTGATTGCTCAGTTTAGATGGCCGGCCAGCTCTAGGAAGAGTCCTGGTGGTTTTGAACTTCTTCCACTTACGGATGATGGAGGCCACTGTGCTCATTGGGACCTTCAAAGCAGCAGAAATTTTTCTGTAACCTTCCCCAGATATGTGCCTCGAGACAATCCTGTCTCGGAGGTCTACAGACAATTCCTTTGACTTCATGCTTGGTTTGTGCTCTGACATGAACTGTCAACTGTGGGACCTAATATAGACAGGTGTGTGCCTTTCCAAATCATGTCCAGTCAACTGAATTTACCACAGGTGGACTCCAGTGAAGCTGCAGAAACATCTCAAGGATGATCAGGGGAAACAGGATGCACCTGAGCTCAATTTCGAGCTTCACGGCAAAGGCTGTGAATACTTATGTACATGTGCTTTCTCAATTTTTTTTTATTTTTAATAAATTTGCAAAAACCTCAAGTAAACTTTTTTCATGTTGTCATTATGGGGTGTTGTGTGTAGAATTCTGAGGAAAAAAATGAATTTAATCCATTTTGGAATAAGGCTGTAACATAACAAAATGTGGAAAAAGTGATGAGCTGTGCATACTTTCCGGATGCACTGTATGTAAATTGTGTTGTGTTAAGGTTGAATTAACATTCCTTCCATATAATGCTAGTATGCTGAAGCTTTAGCTGCTCTTCAGGGCTCCAGGTTCATCCACTTTGGCACTTTTATAAGAAAGTTCCTATAAAGAGGATGCATGAACAATAATTTGAACCAAGAAATAAATGACTGCAGATCTCATTTCTCTCAAAAGAAATCTTATACTTGCCCACTACCTGTCAAGTAATACAAATTCATTCAAAAAAATGGGTGTATAATTTTAACCCAATAGTTTTGTACATAATACTTTTCATCAGTTCAGTTTTTAAATACTAAAGTGCAGCTTCCAGCTGAGACTGTTTAAGTCAATAGAGGAGCCAATATTTTGTTTTTCAGTATAGCAGACATGACACTTTCAGTCTGTGATTTTAATTCCTAAAATCAAAAGAATACCTTAAGAGTACATTTTCACTCAAAATACTGTGGCTTATGAATTTTTATCATTAAGATGAGAAAATACAGCTAATTTAATGCGGAATTGTTTGATTTTGGCAAAACCGCATGTGCAGGATACTGGTTACATCATATATTCCTTATATGCTCCTTACAATTTAGAAAGCCACTATACAACTTGAAATAAAAACAAATTTCTCAAATTCATTTAACCTAATTTAGGGTAGGGGAAGGAGTGGGGCAAAGCCTACAGGTTAACTGGCAATATCAAACTGATCCCATGCAAGTATGGGTGTGTACAGGAATGGTCGAAGTCACTGCTACCAGAATAGGCTCTGGTAGCAAAACAATTGAGCCATTGAGAAGAATAGCACTTACCTTAACATCTATGCTGTTTTAATTTCTTGAAACAGTTTTGAAGGCACCACCTACTAATTATCAAATGAGTCTCTGTTACTATGACAACTTTCTTGTCTTAACCTTTTCTCAAGGCTGGAAAGTTAATAAACTAGAGGACCTAATGACTTCTAACAAGACAACACTCCAACATCAGAGCCTATTCTGGTAGCAAGGTAAGTGCTATTCTTCTCAATGGCTCAATTGTTTTGCTCCCTTCTATTTTCTGGGGGGCTAGCATTAGCTTCTGAGTAAAAACAGGTCAAGCCTCTCAGCTCAGGTATGTATGCACTCTGCAGTCTCACACAATACAGGAAAACAATGCGGATGTTCAGATGGAGAATGAAGGTATTTTACATTGTTACCTGTCCAAGATGAGTCATTTACAAATGTAGCTTTAAGTTTTGAATGTTTGTTCAATTATTCTAAAACTATTTATACGCTATAACTCGTATAGCTAACAGAAATAGCACATTTATACTGTATGTTTATAGTTAACACTGGGCAATTTTTTGAGAACTAAATAAAAATATACAAAAAGCTTACAGTTTTGCGTTATATCAGCTCAATTGATCTACGTAATACAATAAAAACTTAAGAAAAATTACCCAATAAAAATACAGCAATAGTTTTGTACATACCTTTCATAAGTTCAATTTTTAAATACTTAAGTGCAGCTTACGTTTTATGATATTATATATATATATATATATATATATATATATATATATATATATATATATATATATATATATATATATATATATATAAATGCCCCCGGAATGCCCCCCCCCCCCCCAAAAAACTGCTTATAGTAGAATGTCAATACTGTGCAAGATGAATCAACCATTCAGTATACTTCACAATATTTTAACTCTTTGGAAGTTTCTGCTTTTGAAACTGGAACACACATTAGATGTACCTGAATTTTTTTCTCAACTGCAAAAAACTAAAAACCTGTATACTTGAAGAAAGCTGTGGAAAGCAGAAAATATACAGGAGTGGGCAAAAGTAGGGTTACAGATGTGAGTATGGGAAACAGTTTATTCTTGTATTGTTAATTGCAGCATCATTTGTGTGCATTTGTCTTAAGTGTGCTTGAATGTAGCAAGTAGAGTACAAGAATATGTAAATAATGAAGGCCAGCAATTTGAGCACTGTGCTATTGTGCCATTCTTTTGGGATAATTAAGATAATGAGTTAATAAAGCTATTGTAATAACCATAACCTGCATGTCTTTTTCGATACAAACAACTGTAAACCTACTTTGCCCACCCCTGTATTTTCATGCTAATGTAATCAAAACTAGATTCACATTGGGGCCATAGCCACAGAAACACTGGTCAGGTATAAACCATCCCCATACGCTGTGCTAGTACATCAGAGGAACAATTCCACACAATTAAAATCTGGCCATGAGATTCCAACCCAGTCTACTGGATCCATTAAGCACAACTGAAATCACCTGTAGTACTTTGTCACCCTCAGTTTGAAAAGACACTAGAAAATATGTTTTAACCTGTATTTATTAATAAACTTTGTACTCTGGTTTAAACAGCTGCTATTAAGAATTGATCTTATGGTGGTCAAAAGTCTAACATGAAACTGCAGCTGGAAGACACCCAAGGAATTCAGGCAGTTCAAGAATAAGCATGCGTAATCCTCAGGAGTAGGAAATAAGGACTATTTCTATAAATGTGAAAATAAAAAAAGCAACTATGAAATTAGTTCAAAGAATGTTTGTAGTTTCCCCCCTCCTTTTGTGTTCTCTCTCCCAGGTTAACAAAAATATTATACTTTGAAATAAATGTAGGCAGTTTTGCTAGTAATTTTAAAACATAGGCTACTTCTTAAATAAATTACTACCTTTCTCTTTCTGTTATATAATATCTATAAACCAACAAACAAACCATTAAAGACAAACTTTGCAACAAGCAAAAACACCAGAGAATTCAGTCACAACATTAAAACTAAATTCTAAAGAAACATTAGCAATACTTCAAGCCAAAACTCTTCTTACAAACTAATTTTCAAACAGATGAGACATCAGTCATGGAAAGCTGTAACAATTAATTAGCTATGCCTGTATAGCTATAAGATATATTTGTCCAGGCTTCAAAGCCATTTTTACCTGAACAACATTTTTCCTATTCATGTTACCCATATCCTCTGTCATGTTCACTTTTAGTTAGCTGGTTAATCTGTGGAATGACCAGGCCTGCCACAGTGAGACCATCTGTGATAAAGTTTCACAAGGAAAACTTGTACAATCGTTTTAAAAACCCTTGCATTTCTCAAGTTATCTTTTTGTTCAATACAAGATATACAATATATAGAATAACGTCTGTATTGCTACATGGATTTACAATGCTTGGAAGAATCAGAAAAAAAGTACATTGTCGTGTTGTCATCTCCTTAACACAGGTAGAATGATGGCTGGGGAGTTAGTGTTGCTGCTTCACAGCTCCAGATAAAACATGTGAATCAATAAAGAAGTTGCATATGCGTAGGACAACAGTACAGGATATACTCCCTGAGGTATTCTACTTTTTCTTCCACATCCCAAATATGTGTGATTTTAAATTACACTGGAATGGCTGTGCATGGGTCTGTGTGTGTTCTGTTCAGGGCTAGTTCCTGTGGATGAGGCTAGCAGAACTGCACCTCTGTGAGCCTGAATTGGATTAGCCAGTTTTTGAAATGGACAGATCATCACAATGGGAATACCACAGCCTGTAATTATTACTATGCAAATTAACTAAAAATCTCTATTTGCTCACCCTCTTGTAACAGACAAAAGTGTATTCAATTTTGTAAAAAATGAGTTTTTACAATATACTGGACTAACATACTCATCGCATAAAAACAGTCTTCAAAAGTTAAAAAATGATTTTTACATTTTATTTATCAAGTAGTAATAGAGGGCAGCACTTGATATATCAAAATGTCAAATACAATAGAAACATAAATTACACGATTCATAAATACACCCTTGAAAAGAAACTAATCCTGTTATGCTCTTAAGCCTATACAGGGACTACCTCCCTCTTTTAGTCACTTTGCTATAAAACACAAGACATGAAAGACTAGGTTTCTGTTGCATAGTAATAAGTTGCTCAAACATATACAAGTATTAAAATTACATTCTTTTATCAACCCCACCCTCCATTATGTATGGAGATCCACCCCACCTCTATGTACAGCTTTCTGCAATACTTTGATCATATATTTGCATTACCTTACTGCATTTGATCACATTGCTTTAAATTGCGCTGGATATGTGCTTTTGTAAACATCTTTATAAATTGTAAGTGGTGAAAGGCACAATAAAAACAACAGCTAGGTGCTCCACAGCTTAAGCAATTCTAATTTTAATAATTATGTCACTATATCATATTGAACAATCAAATTACAAATAAGTGTAACTATGCCAAACGCCTTGGCTAAAACAAAACCAGAAAAGACAGTTTTGAGAAAGAACACCTTTAAAATAGGAATTTCATTGAATACATTGTAAAACTGGTTTAACCCACTATTACCGACACCAGTGAGCATAGTTCCAATACAATAAATTAAATATTGCCAACGGTTTTAATAGAATGAATATTTCTTGTTATTGAAGAATTACAATCTTCTACAATTAATCGAGTAGCTGACATTCATGTCCAAAAACATAGCTTGCGTACATTAAATTAGAAGACTACGATTTTTTGTATACAAATATCACACATTTAGTTTAGACTCCTTTCCAGCCTTTTAATTTCCACTTCTGCATTTTTGAGTTGTAATATATGCAGTAAACCACATTTCAAGCCGAGCAAAATTGCAATAATGCAGCTAGTACATCAATGCCTAAATTTCAAAGTTGGTGTAGTAACTTAAACTCGTTTCCAAAAAACTTACGTTAGGCTTCAAAATTAGGAAAAAACGAGAGTACTTTCCACTGTCATCTTTTGGAGCTCCACTGTGAATGTACGGTTTACTCCTGCGAGTTACACCTTCAGCAATGCAACTGCCCTGGCAACGGCTATTTATAATTGCAACGGGTAATTACAGTATAACATGTCAAACAGGAAAAATAAATCGTACATACACACATTTCTCTTACATTAAACCACGAGTAAACGACACAAATGAGCAGCGTGAAAGATACCTTCCTTTTTATTCCTCCGCTTGAACCCCAGAAATATTTATATTGTAAGAGTAGGATGTCCTGAAATACCGGATTGTTCGATCTTCTAAGATAGTCTCACGGCACTTGCTCTCTGAAAAAGCAAGAACCTTATACAGAGTATGCACTGCACGAACTTTAAAAGACCGTTTTTCCCCTTTACTTTCAGAACGTGCAGACTGACCAGACTTCGCTTCCCTTTCAGAGTAAACGTCACAAAACAACAACATCTGGAACTAAAATACAATAACGAAACAGCCAATTCACGTTATTGATGCTTTTGATTTTTTTCTGTTTTTACTACGTACCACCCCCTGTAGCTTTTCTCTCAGCAGTCATTTAAATCGTGTTTAGAAAATGTATGGAAATAATCTGTTAGGAACTTATTAATCGTTCAATCAGCTCAAGGGTCAGAGATTCACTGTGCAAAAAGTTCCAACAATGATCGTTTAAATCGATCACAATGCCGGTCAATCCATTATTAGTCGACCGCCTAGGGCGCAAACATCCGAGGGGCATCATTTATGATAATTAAGGAGTGCGCGCTACGGACACCATGAGGAGCCACCCCCATCGTCAGTCTCCGATGATACTAAGTGGGCTCTGTTATCCCCTGAAAAATAATACCGGATATAGCTATGGACAGCGAAGGGCGACGTCCGTCCACCATGCCTAGGGCTCCAAACGAGCTTCCACTGGCACTAATCGATCAGGTACTAAATTTAAGACAAAATCATGTGATATGCACCAACATTATCCGATGAATAACAATACTTACATTATAGGTAGACTCCATGAAAACAGTTCTCAGTCAGTTAGTTCTCTCATGTGTCAGTTGATGAATAAAAGGTACACGGAAGAAGTTCAACTGCTGCAAGTTAACCTTAGAGAAGCCGATCACTTTCCGTTTAACAGCGTACTGCCAAAGAGGCGTGACGTCACCACTCATTTGCTGCTTTTTACACACATCCTTTGTTTTGGTTCATTCTAAAGGTTTTCAGAACCCTAAGCGTCAACTCGTATTTCATCCTCAGGCAGTTTGAGTTTTCGGGGAGTTTATAGTGCGCACAACAAGTGCGCACGGGTTCGGTGTGAGCGGCAGGTTTTTTTGTCACATTAGATTATTTGATGACACCTGGTGTGAAGAGTGAGAGCGTCCTGCGACTGCTCATTTAATATGCACTGAAATGGACAGATCGATTTCAGGAAAACGACGCGTTGACATGGCCTCAAATATCAACATTTTAATTACGGGAGATTACAGTGCTTTTTAAATGCGCTTATATAGGGTGGCCAAGATCTAATTATGCAATTTTCATTACGCTATAACTTATTAAGTTTATTACATAGAGAATTCACAGCACCTGCCCTCCACATAGAGTTCACTTAAAATTCTTTTTGTTGCCGATAGATGGCAGCACCTGCCCTACATTCCAAAATGGTGGGAGACGGTTGTCAGTCGAACAGTTGCATAATTAGATCTGGACCACCGCCAGAATTATTTGATATGCCGGGTTTTTCTGTGGCGTTCGTTATATATAAAACTGGACTTTTAATTACAGTTTATTTGATGTTCATTGTTAAAGTTCTTATTGCATTTGTTTTGTAATTTTTGCTCATGAATGTGTTTTGTTGAAGTTTGGGGCTGTGTTTGCCTACCACCCTTAACTGATGCTTCCTGATTTATGAACCTTAGTATCGGGTCTAAGGGGACTAGCTTAATTTGAATATGGCCGATAGTAGTGATTGTCTGCAGAAAGTCTAAATATATCTGCATGCACAATACCATCGACATACTGAAAATGAATAAAAGTGCTTCTGTTGGTACTTAAATGAGCCTATTTGTCATTATGCAGGTCTAGCAGCAGATTGCAAGCAAACGCACGTGCTGGAGGCCCTTTATTTAAAAAAACACATCATAAATGCATAATTTAAAGAATTGGCTTCATCATATGTAAAAAAAAATAAAAATAAAAAAAGAACGCAAAACAAACTTGAGTCTATTGAACAGAACAGACAAGAAAGAATCTCAACTGCAGGAGTTTCCAAGTTCAGTCTTGGAGGTCAGGATGGTAGCAAGTTGATAGGCCAATGTTTTAATTAGAAGCTCATTCATGAATGCCCATGAAGTACTTATGGCTCTAATTACATTTTTGTGCTTAATTTAGGCTAAATTTGTTTCTTAATATATCCAGTCCTTTTTTAGTCTTCAACAGCTACTTTCACTTTTTAAAAATGCTTTTTGCTTTCTTAACCTGCTGCCAATTAACAATGAGTTGCAGATTACAAAGGAGCTACCAATTCACCATCTCATCTCCTGTGGGTGGTCCAGATCTAACTATGCAACTTTTAATGCAATGCAATAATTGCATAATTAAATCTGGACCACCCTGTATTTACCTTTGTTTGTCTTTTATTAACTTTACATTTTAATGAAATATTTAGAAAGAAATTAATGCAAAAAAAGAGTAGGACTGAGAATTACAAATTTGTTCTGGAGCACAAATCATTTGGATGATATCCTCAGAAAGGAATAAAAATAAAATTATAAGAATGACAGCATTAGCAATCCATAAAATTATATGGCAGTTCCTGTTGCTGACAAGGATCACTTCTAATAAAGCAATTAGGCTGGAGCAAAAATCTGCAGCACCTGTAGCACTGACTTTGGGAACTCCTTATCTACTGTGATGTCCCTAAACTGACATGTCAAGTTGCTGCACAAACACATGCAACTTTTCTTATAGTCACTATGGGCGAGGTACTTGCATTCATGAAAGAGGCAAACCAATAATTCTGTTTTTAAAATTCATGTGAGTTAACCATTATTACTTGTAAAATATTTTTGATCAGTAATACAAACATGAAAGTACCTCCTTGAGGTTTCAAGGTGTAGAACTGATAACATCTATAGGTGCCCAAAATGACTTACTTTGGAAAATGGGCCTCTAGAGTCTCAATGTTTAACAAGGGTGCATTTAATTTCACCCCTTATGTACTTGTACTCGTATATCAGGGACTTCCACATTCAGTCCTAGGGTACTGATAGGGCTGCAATCTTTCATTCCAATCATTTTCACAAATCAATGCATCATCTTTACTTCTAATTGATCTCATTGTTTAATTGGCTATTCTGTGTTCTTTTATTTTTACTTTTAGAAAAATGTGCCAGTACGGTTATTGATTCAGAAATTTTCCTTTTTTGCCATATTTTTACATTCTTAACTTTTATTTACCATATAGTGGAATTTTCCCCTTTTAATTGTGTATAAATACTGACAGTTTGTAACTGAAGTGCAGGCCCAGGTGCAAAATGACCGAAATGTTAAAGGGATTCAGCAACTTCAGTGTCATGTTAATTTGTATGTAAGTTCAGTCCTGGAGGACCCCCATGGCTGCAGGTTTTTATTTCAATCAATTTTATACTCAAATTTGTAATTTTAACACTTTATTTTATTTATCTGACCTACAAACTTTTCAAAGAAATTCATAAATATTTGCATTCTTTGCCATAGTTTTAAGTGTATGCATTTCTTTTGCTATTTTCATTTTAATTTACCATTTTCTATAAGGTTTGCTCCTTTAATTTTATTGAAATGCTGATAATTAGCAATCATCAGTGCATACTTACGTGCAAGCAACATTGAATGCTAAAGGGAAGCAATTACTATAAAGCCATTTTTTACTTGTCTACTCATTAAGAAACCCATTTTATACAAGAGCAGACCAGTGAATATGACCCTGACTGCAGCAATTGTTTCCTTTTACCTTTCAGTATTTCAGCATTTGGGTATAATTAAAAGAGCACACTTTATACTTTTGGTGATCTTTACAAAGGACAGAGTAAGGGTACTCTTTTTGCATGTTGTTTTTATGACATATCATATGTGTGTCTTTTGTTAATGTTTTGTCTTTTATATCCTTTTACCTAATTTGAAATGATTCTGTAAAATGAAACGTCTTTAATATTGATACACACTGTTTTCTCTTTTGTATTTGTTGGCACTTTTGTTGTTTCGATGCTTACACCTTTAGTTTATCCACCTTATATTAATGGGCAGTGGCATTTATTTAAATATTCTGTTTGCACCACTGTTTTGAGATGCAGTTAGCTATGGTAGAAGTTGCCACAACAGACCTTAAAAATTAATGGCAATCAAAATATGGCTGCAGAGCTCCGTTTGATCTTTATCCACCAATAAAAAATAAGAAGAGTTGCTGACAAGTTTTTAAAAAGCCACCAACGGAGCTGTGTACATGTGTTCTTTTCACTTTGTGGAACAGAGGCCAGCAGAATAGTGGTATGGCTATGAATTTTTTAAAGAAATTCAGAGTTCTACAAAGCTAACATTACGGCTGCAAAATTTTTCTATCCCTTTCAAATGTAAACATTCAACGCTAAATTAAAAAATAAACCACCAAAAGCTTGAGTGTACTAGTTACAGAGAGAGAAAGAGAGGTAGGGTAGCAGGGACATCTACAGCAACTGAATAATTTAATGGACTAATTTTTGTAAATAATAGTTGATGCATATAATGGAAGAAATATAACAAACACTGATAAAGATCTGGGGTATCAGCCATTGAATCCTGTATAACTGGCAGTTGCTTCACCAAAACATAATAAAACAGAAAATAATCATAAATTTCTGTCACCACTGCACTGAAGCATCTTCTTAGAGATGAGTCTAAAAGGTGACTGCCATTTTCTATTGGTGGTATGATTCAGAAGAGGAAAGGGTGGGAGTTCCTGTTGAATCGGAAGTGGTATCATTATTCCTCTTCTACAAGAGACTTCTAATAAAGAAAATGATGGTATGCTGCAATCTCTGTGATTTTTGTATTGAATTTGAATTTCAGCTATAAATAAAAGGTTAGCTAAGTGCTATTGCTGTGTAATGGAGTGTTTCAAAATATGTCATGAAGTGTATGTTTGTAGCTTTGAAGTTGTGTGAAAAATAAGTGTATTTTTTCCAGAAGCTTTGGTGTCTTGCAAAACACCTCAAGAAATGTATTTGCTAAATAGGCATTGTTGTATCTGATAGTGGCTATAGCTCTGTGATTACTTTTGTAATTGATGGATCTGAGTGTATGATGCATATCTCATCAGTCATGCCCTCTAAACACTGTGATGGTCACAAAAAGCATTCATTGTTATTCAGTTTCAAAAGAAGCATGTGAATTCCTTTTCGAATAAAAACATATTCCATGCAAATTACTTTTTCATTAAACCATACATGACTGTTTGATGTGGCTGTGAGCAGTTATACACTTATCTCACAATCAAGACATTACATGGCACTACATCTGCCCTGAGATAACAGATCACTGAAATTTGTCTGAACAAATTGCAGCCAGACACAGACTTCTGTAGTTTTTTAAGCAAAATGTCTACAGTCACAAAAAATCGTAATTTGTTTCTCCAGCACTGTAGTGAAAACAAAACAATATTTATTTTAAACAAGTTCACCTTGTGCATACAACAAAGGCGTGATTAATTAAACCCGCAACATTGGGTATTCCAGGGACAATTTCTTCAGCTGTCACTCCTTAAAAGTATAACCTTTAATCAGAGTAAAAAGTATCCCTGACCTTCTAGATATCTTAGTTTCATACTAGAAGGAATTTAGGTTCTAAGTTGAAACAGAAAATGATCATCTTGTCAGATATCTTGCTCATTCATCTCTAGAGGGAAATGTAGCAGTATAGTACCTAAACTCTTTTAAAGTATCTAAGTGTTTTGTATGCTGTAAATACTTAAGAGGTATAGCTGGCAAAAGTAATCTTTCTTCTTCCTAAGTCATTTGAACTGGATAGAGCAGAGTTGGTTTGGATGACTTGTGGAATTTACATATTTTGTTTTACATTTTCTGCAGTGCCACCAGAAGTAAACACGGGGTAAACTGATAATATTTTTTATTGTCATTATTTTTAAAATGATTGTAATACATTTTCAATTGAATTATTCATTGAAAATTTTTCAAATGTAATGATGATGTGTTGCTAGAGTGACAAACTAACCAGATTTAAATTGTCAAATGTAACTACTGTTTGGTCAGCCTAAAATATACAAATACTAAAATAGACATTTTTCATATGTTCAGAATGTATTGGTAGAGGCTTTTTTATTTCAAATGTTTTATTTTACCATTTTAAGTATGTTTACACAAGAAAGTCAGTCTAGAGCTGCTTGTGGATTCCAGCTCCCAATAAATACTGTTTGATACTGATTGTCATTGCAACCAGTTTTTACAAACTTGAAATGGACTCTTTTCAGAGTTTCACTACTTTTTGTGCTGAGTTTTTATTCACATTATTATGTAATTTAATGCTGATTCATAATATTTTCCGAAAATATTTTTAAAAATGTTATTTACAATGAACAAGCACAAGGATATAATTAATTTATACTGTATATAATTATAATATATCTTTTGCAGGACATAATACTACTAATTTACATTGACACCAGTTTTGCAAAATAAACCCACTTTTATGAAATTATTTGAATGAAATGTGAGTCCATAAAGCTCTATCAAAAGCACCCTAAAATTTTTGTACAAATGCTTATGTGAAAGCTACCCAGTACAAGTATAACAGAGCTAAAGTTATAATCAAATCAATTAAATCAAATAAGCTTTGAAATATGTAAATGAAAACAGAATACGAGTACAGTATATTCAAATTCAGTAAATTAGCAACAGTCATTTCCACGGAGTACTATAAGTCCTGACTAAATACTGCTTTCTGACTTTCTTTTGCAGCATGATATTGCACAAGCCAGATGTCCATTTTTTCTGATAGATAAGCGTGTTCATAAAAAATTGTTTTTAAAATGGTTTAATGTAATAACATTTTTGACAAACTTAATAACATGTCTATGCAGATCTAAATATAATTTTTTAATCTTATTAACAAAGTGAATGTTTGCAAGAGGAAGTTGAAGGTCACGTGAATTTATTCCATTATCTAATATTTTATAGTTAGTAGCAGAAGGAAGAGAATATTGATGACTCGTGACTTTTTTTTCCTTATAGTACATCTTTATAACATACAAAATGTTGTTTGTAGAAACACAGATTCCAGATACATTTTCAGAAATAAAAGATTGCCATTTCTATTTATTTTTATTTTGTATAGTGTGTAATGGACAACACACATGGACTGGTACCCCTGCTGGGAACTGTTCCCATATCCTTAACCAGTCAGAAGGCCAATACAATAGAGAGATTGGGGGAGGCTCTGTATCAAGGCTGCATGCTTCCCTGACCCTGCTACATGGCAGCATCCCTGGGCTTTGGTACCCATTTGGGGGAAATGCTGGGAACTGTAGTGCAATGGGGCAGCCCTGTGGGAATCTGAAAGATACACACCCTACTTTATGGGACTACTGTATGACCCAGAAGTATTCCGATGGGCCCTGGCACCGGAAGTACTCCCTGTCTTCAATAAAAGGAATCACACTGCTTTATCCTTGCTAGTAGGAGCTGGGAGAGGAGACAGACAACACTCGCCTAAGAAAGAAGAAGAGAAGAAAGAACAAGAGAGGAGTATATTGTTATACGGAGGTATTTTGTCCAATAGAAGTTTGAATTTTTAACCCAGAAATGTGTTGGCTTGTTTGTGTTTGGAGTTTGGGACTCCGTGGTTCCCCCTGTTGATCACAAGTGCTTTTGTATTTTTTTCCATGGTCAGATTATTTTGGCAGAATGTTTTTTGCCAATTCTGAACTGGCCTAGTTGTGAGTAAGTATGGGTATGAATATGTAAGTGGTCATTTGTATGGACTGCCACTCTACAACATCAGCACTGTCTTTGATGAAGTTGTTTGTGTTCCTCCTCCTTTGTGATCGTACGTTTTGATGAGACTTATTCCTCTTTGAGTTGCATCGTTCACTGCCGTCATGCATGTTGACAGTTCACAGAATTTGTTGAAGATTGGCTCTGGTTCTGGTGGTTTCTTGAGAAAAGACTGAAACCTTTTCTTTGCATTTTTCCATAAGAACATTGAAGAAGGATGTTTTTGTTTCTGTTACCAGATCTTCCACCTTCAGCTGTTCAGATTAATTTGTCAGCTTAAGATGTCGGGGAACGTCTGGTAACAATTGCTGCTAAAGGCTTTGCACCATCTTTTCCTTTGTTTCCACTGAGACCCTGTCATCAAAAAGGTCTAAGCCTATCAAATGTTCAGACAAAAAGAGTAGGTGCCTTGGAAATGCTGGATATGCATTACCGGCAATAGCCTGGTTTCGGTAAGTCTTAAGAACTGATAAAAATTCAGTATAATTGTGAGGAGCATGGTTTGCAAATGGTGCTTCATTACACTGTATGGCATAAGCAACACTGACAAACAGAGCAATATCTGTGATAATCTTAGATTCCTGTGCAGTTATCCTGAACTTAGACTTTAAAAAGGAATAATTTCACAAAAATGCCTTTTTCCATCCACCTGGTATGATGTGTCAGACCTGCAGCTTGAAATGACTCTCAACCTTTGTGTACACCAAAAAACAAGACAGACAAACATAGAAGTCCCTGATAATCATTCCTTGGCTGCTGGATTTCAAGAGTACGTAGTATGCAGGCAAGCATTTCATGTTGCAGTTTGCACATTACTGGATCCTCAAAGAGGTCATCAGTAGCCACAGCATGTGCATCTTGATTTATTGGTGACCTTTCTTTCTGAAATTGTTTGAACAGCACAGACTGGCCTCCTGTTTGACAAAATAAACATGTCTGACAGCACTACTTCCATGATGTGCTGATAGCGTACAGTCCCGACCATTTCAGTTTCTATATCTTGTTCAATTCTAATACATGCTCCTTTATGAAGCCCAGTGTTGCTGGTTGTTGTACATGTAACGACTTTATCAACTGTGAAGATTCTGGTACACTTTATATTGGCAACAGTTGTTACCAGAAACTTCTAGAAATAAGTGGTAAAGTGCATAGACTTTTCCTATTATTTTGGCGGGCACATATTTTCACACTCAAATCCATGCAAAGTTTTATAAACGAGGCTACTAGTGCACTATTGTGGCTGCAGGTTTTCACTCTTACTCATTTCTTAATCAGTGCTCCTTTTTAGCTGTTAATTAACTTCTTTTCCCTTTATTTTAATTGACTTGTTTTTTTCAGACTCAGTCCTCTGAATTGCTGTTTTTTTGCCTCAAATGGCACCCAAACAGAAAATAAGATGTGAAGTGAGCCAACAGATGACCAGCTAAGTCAGGGCCTTAAACGTCAACCAATTTCACTCCAGTAGTTTCTTAATTAAAAGCTAATTCTTGTTAATTAAACCTGTTATTTAATTCCATAGCTTGTTGGTGCCCTCTTTAAAAGGGAACTAAAATACATTCTGTACATCATATTTTGAGGTGAAATATGTTTGTCACGTTAATGCACATTCTAATAACAGCTTGGTGATATAAATTAATATATAGCACACATGAGTCGTCATTTAGCTGTTTTGGCTGCATTTTACTTCTTGATCAAGGGTGTCTCCATTTCCCAGTTTCTCCAAAATGTTGCATATGCATGGGTCAGAGTTGCTGTGAATATAGCACATTCCCCTGCTAAATTTTCTTTTATAAATCCTGACATTTGAGTGGGAAGTTGCGCCCACACATTTTGAGTCTATTTTTGTGCATACGTAGCTGTATAAATGAGGCCAAAGGACTGTTCTAGAACAAGGAGGAGTATCAAGATATGGGTGCTCATCAATTGTTGGTGATTTGACAGAAATAGTCATAGTGTCATTTGGAAAGGTGCTGAAGACAAAAACACTTAGTGAGCATGCCCTGAAAATACCTAGTAGATGTTTCTGTATGGAACCAGCTTAGCATTCACTTCTGGAAAAGTGAGAGTTAACAAGGTCATCACCCCTGCAGAATTTCTGAGGGTGCGTTGGACATAGTGTTTTTGGTTTTTTTTTTTTAGAGCAATCTGTGGAGTGTTTGGAGGCATATAGTTTAAAATGATGCTACTCAAAATTACCAAAACAAGAGGAGTGAACAAGTTAATGGTTTGCTACATTTACGAAAAAAATGCAGAAATTTTGTGCTGGTGTACCAAAAACTGTAAAAATAGTAGCTCAAGTGTGTGATAAGACTCTCATGAAAATGATAAAAGCCTTTAACATCTGGATTTGAGAACTAATAAGAAAACCAATCAGTTGCAAAATAACATCAATCACCTTACCCTATTTTCCAAACCTGCTTAACACCAGTCCAGTCCAATCACACAGAGATAATTTGGAATTGCCTGTTCACCTAACATACATTTCTTTAACATGTGGTTGAAATTGGAGTGCCTGGAGAAAGGCCATATAAATGTTAGCACTACACAGTTACTCAGCCCATGATTCATGCATATGGCAATGTTAACCACTGCAAAACAGTTTAGATTACAGACATTTAGCAAGTATGTATATGACCTTTCATTAAGTATTACTTTCGAAAGATAGTTTAACATTTTTATTAAGTATGACTGTATGGGTGAAGGACAATGTTAACGAGTATGCACACAGTACATATTACATATTATATTGCTGATTTAATATTATTATTAAAGGGTCATATCTGCACATCATTTAGTCCGTCTTTGTAAAGCTGGTTAAAAATTCCACCAGTTGTAGGTTTTCTTTCCTCTCCCCTTTCCATTTTTTTTAAATGGAAATGTGATGGAAGGCATGGATGGGCCTACATCTATCCTGGGATGAATGAATAGCTATCTAGCTGAAAGGCCTCGTAATGGTGGATGTGATGCCCCAGCCAAGATAGTGTTCACACTTAGCTGTAGATTAGTGTTCCCGTCCCCAGTTCGCATGACATAATGGGAGGACATAGGTAGACTGCCTTACATGGCATCTTGCTTCCTCAATATGTCTAGTAGCAGCATTCCTCTGCTGGGACTCCTGTAAACATTGCCAGGTGGCTGCCTGGGAGTTGTAGTCCCAATGGGCAGCCCTTCTGAGTTCCTTGGGTGCTGCTGTGAAAGGACTTCTCCAATTTAAGAGGTTCTGCCTGACCAGAAGTGCTTTGTGGATGCAGTGTTGTGATGTCAGGTGAGAAGGAGGACAAAGCTACCCTGGGGATAAGTAGAAGAGAAGGAAAAAGAGAGAGGATAGTGCACTGTTAAATAATAAATCTGTAAGAATAAAATATATATATTTATTTGAACCTGGACTTTTGTGGATGAAATTGTTGTCTAGGGTGTGGGACTCTGCTGTGCTACCTAAAGGCTTACACATTATCCAATTTGGGTTCCTGGTAATTCTAATTATTCTTAATGAGATATCCATGCTGCTCAGTCGGAATTTGACAACTCCAAATCTAAGATGATAGCTTTCTCAGAGAAAAAGTAATGCTTAATATCTGCATTCTATTTTTGGGGCAGTTCAAATACCTTGTGGTGTAGCATATGTTTGAAGGAGTAGGTGACTTTGAGAATGATCAGTATACTAGTGCAGAAGCTATAGTTCTGTCAGTATTGTGTTCCTTATTCTGGGGATAGGGAAAGCAGTTTTGGTTGAGGATGAAGACATGACCATTGTGTAATGGGAGAATGAGACCATGGAAAATTAATTTTGCATGGTCTCAAATAAATTAATACTAAAAATGTTTCAAATCAGGATGGGAACATTCCCTCAATTGTTCTCTACAAGTATGGTTAAATGTTCTTTGTCCTTGTGTGGATATTTTGAGTAGTTTACCAATACATGCTATCTTATGAGTAGGTGCTGTGAGAGTACAAGGTTCGGGGCAGTATCGCAGGTGCTGTACCAGAAAGTAGTGGTGAACAAATAGACTGGTCACTGGAAGTAGCTCTCAATCATTATATACAAATTTCAATCCCTTTGCATAGTTACTGAAAAATGGCATTGTGGGTACATGCATCCTAAAGAGAGATTAATGTACAATGTTGTTAATGTGGCTCTTCATAACTGGGTAGGGGTCTTGGTAATTTAGGAGAATGTTTCAGGTACAGTTGCACCACGTCTTGATCCAGAGGAAAGGGGAGAAATGCATCTGCCACAAAAGGAGTAAAAGTCATGATGTGTAAGGGAAAAGATTTGAAACATGCTGGAAGTGCTGTGCAATATTTCCCAGGAGGCTTGAGAATTAAAAAAGAGAAGCTAGAGACTGTAGCAAATGACTGGAAAGGCCTTGGGTGCCCTGTTTAGCATGATGGTCCTTACCAGAGAATTGGACAGACAGTAAGTGAGTGAGTGACAGGGTTACACACCATTCTTAATTCTAGACTTAAAATGACTGTTTTTTGTTTAAACACATTTCTATTTTTAGCTCAAGGACATTTTGATGTAACAAGTTTCTCACTATTTATACAATAAATAGGTATTTTATAGTTTACAGAATGACTTATTTGAGCTACTTTAAGAAGAGAGTTTACAACTTCTTTTGTGAAAAAGAAATGCCTGAAGTAATTACAGAGATTTTGCAAGACTTCTCGCTGACTTAATGAGCAATTTCTTATAATAATAATAATAATAATAATACATTTTATTTATGTAGTGCCTTTCCCATGCTCAAGGCACTTACAGAATAAATAAAGAACGGCAGAATATACAGTATATAGCATTGTACAAACCAGATAAATAAATAAAGAAGATTAAGACAGTAAATTCTGAAAAAAAAAAACAGACAACATAATTGATGGTCTAGCACACACATACAGGTTACATTAGCATCTTGACAGAGAAGTAAACTGAGAGAAAGGTAATAAAGTCAAGTAGAGCTAAAAGCCTTCCTGAACAGATGAATTTTGAGTTGTTTTTTAAAAGAATTCATGGAGTCAGCTGACCTGATTAATTTTGGTAGGGCATTCCAGAGTCTGGGTGCTATACAGCTGAAGGCCCTGTCACCCATGGAGTGTAGATTAGTGAGGGGCACAACAAGATTACCAGAATCAGAGGACCTTAGTGGGCGGGCAGGCACATAGTGATGGAGAAGGTCACTGATGTAGTTTGGTGCAAGGTTATTTAAAGCTTTGTAGGTTATTAGTAGGATTTTATATTCGATTCTGTAGGACACAGGGAACCAGTGAAGACGGAGCAGGATGGGTGTGATGTGCTCGCTGCTGCTGGTTCAAGTAAGGACTCTCGCAGCTGAGTTTTGAATAAGCTGGAGCTGTGATATAAGGTTAGAAGGGGCACCTGCCAGTAGGGAATTACAATAATCGATGCGGGATGTGATAAAAGCATGGACAAGTTTCTCAGCATTAGAGAAGGAGAGGAAGGAGCGAACACGGGATATGTTACGGAGGTGAAAGTAAGAAAGTTTCTTAATGTGATTTATGTGGGCGGAATAAGTGAGGGAGGAATCAAAAATGACACCAAGATTTTTTACAGTAGAGGCAGGTCTGATGAGATCACTGCCAAGATGGACTGGGAAGGAGCTTGTTTTATTAAGTTGCATTTTAGACCCAATTTGCAGGAGTTCAGTTTTATTGCAATTTAATTTTAAAGAGTTCTGCTCCATCCAGGTTTTAATTTCACTAAGGCAGTGTTTTGTATTATTGTGTTATTGTAATTGCCTATTCTTTTGATTCCTATACTGAAGAAATATAAAGATCAAACCTGAACTAGCACATGACATGAGTGTATTTCTGTTTTTTCACTGCTATATGATCAGAGTGTATATAATCTAGACTCCACTACAGTGCCCTTTCACATTGTTTCACACAGATAGCCACATCTCATCTAGTCTGATAAGCTCTTATTTGAGGTTATCAGCACGAGGCTGGGACACTCTGACCTGTGAGTCTTTCTGGGTTTGACATACTTTAGGTAACTGTGCTGCTTTAGGTAGGGTTAATAAACTTCTGCTAAGTTCCACTTGGTTTGCAATCCAGACAGAACAAGAATATTTTACTAGAGCTTTTTTGTCAGTACAGCAGCCTCTCCTAACTTCTCAGGCCATGACTCTCATAAATTTATTCATAGATTTGTTAGGACACTCCTACCTTGTACTGCAGCATGTTCATCAGACTAGAAACACAGGTGAAATCCTGTTGTAACAAAATTCATGGGACCATAAAAATATTACGGAAATCTCATTATAACAAATATGGGTAAAATATGTATACTGTTGTGACCAGGGTTGCCGACAATTCATCATCTCTAACAGCAGTGGCACAAGGACAGCTCTGTATAGCTGCTTTGCTACATGTGGTAAACAGTAAACCAAGGGCAAAGTAATTGGAATGAAGTGTATTCACTTTATGAATACAGAATGAAAATTGGACGCTAGATGTGTGTGGTAGAATGTGGTAGAAATTTAACACCTTATTAAAGAAAGAAAAGTCCCCCAACAGGACAAATCAGTTATTAGGCAGGAGAAAAGCTGTTCATTGTATCTTTTTATTACTCCTTGGCAAAACGCCTTGTAGGGAACATTCTCCAAAAGCAGTTTCAGCAGAATGGTCAGGGAAACAAAGAATAGACTTTCATTTTATAAACTTTTGAATTTACAATTTACATACAGTGTCAATCAATGTATACATTTTACTCTGGTTGG
The DNA here is from genome assembly GCF_900747795.2 of Erpetoichthys calabaricus. Taxonomy (NCBI): domain Eukaryota; kingdom Metazoa; phylum Chordata; class Cladistia; order Polypteriformes; family Polypteridae; genus Erpetoichthys; species Erpetoichthys calabaricus. Next base: position 169,719,883 of record NC_041397.2, read on the forward strand.
TTCATTGGTTACACCCCAAAGATTTATATAAAATAAATGTCTTTTATATTATATTCTGGTTCTTCTTATACCTTTGAGCTGTGCCACCACCCGTGAAATTTCTGTGCATGTAACAACTGCCCATTCTCGTTTATAGGACATCTACTGATTTCCTAGTCATTTCTTCGTCACCCTTCAGTACATTTTGTATATTACATCAACCGTTCTTCTGGTACATTCTTTATTTACTTGACCATCTCAGTATTTTTACTAAACCAATTCTTATATTCCAGTGTACATTTTGTTGTTCACTTGACCTTAACCTGGTTTCCGACGTTTATTAACCCTTTATGCTATTTCTTTAAGGTAAACACTCTGTTACCCTAAAATTATTCTTCCACATGTAACTTTTTTTTTCAGTGTAAATTGACGCATTTTCTCACTTTTTTTGTTCATCACAAATAAAGATTTGAGAAACGCTATGAAACTTGAACAGCACAATATCCGCACATGACACAATTACCCACCCTGATGCTTGGTTGAGTGGCTATACGTGTATGCTGTCATGCATACATTCTGACCAGGCCTCGCAGAGACCGGAAATGTCATAACAGACTGTCACTTTCTTTTGGTCTAACAAGTAAGAGACAGCCTGTTGCAGGGTTCCCGAGACTCAGCAAAAGTGTAGGTGTGGCATTAAGTATTTTTAGCACTGCATTATTATCTTTGGTGGTAATTTTTGGTCAAAAAATATTTGTTACATTTCATTAAAATTAAATCTGTTAAATATTATGTTATATCAAGGTTTGTGCTAGGCCAACAAAAAACATTTGTTATTCTGAAAGTTTTATTACTTCAGTTTTCATTGTAACAGGATTTGACCTGCTTTTTGAAGATGTAAGTGTTGACAAAGACTTTTAGGAGGCATCTGATTGAACAAATACAAATCTATAAAGGAAGAAAGATAAGTGAAATTCATATTTGCCTTCTGTCATGGGTTTAGTCCTAGAATGAATGTGGAAATTGTCAAAACAAATTGACATATACAAAAATTCACTTCCCAAGGGAACTTTTTCACCATTAACACAGTGTCAAGACCTGTCATTAAATAACAGCCACAGCTGGTTGCAAAAAATAGAAATATACAAATTACATTTTTAAGAACTTGACTCATCTATTAACTTGGTTATTTCTGCAATTGCTCTTTGGCTACTTTTTTAAAGTGTTATTTCAAAATACTAAGTGCTCAGTTAATTAATCTGCAGGTCCTGGAATTATTTTGCAAAATTATCTCGCCGGAATGTTTAAAAATCTTGCCAAACTGTTTATAAACTATCAAACATGTTTACTTAATAAAAAAAAATGTAAATAATGCAAAGTTTATGTAGGTTGCATATTGATATGTGGCAACAATGAAAGTGCTTTAGATTACTTTATAATACCTAATACATAAGCCATATTTTAATAGATAATGTTAGAGTGCACCAAACCCTCACAGTGACCCAGTGGTTAGCGCTATTTCCTCACACCTCCACAGACTTGTTTTCAGTGTCTGGTTCTGTGCCTATGAGGAGTTTGCCTACTGTGTCTGTTAGCATGAATTTTCTCCAGGTACTCAGGTGTTATTCATTTTAATTTAACTGATTACGAAAAGTTAGCATACTGTTTAGGGTTTTTGCCTGCCTTATACTCAATTTTGCCAAGATAGACTCCAGTCTTCCATAGTGTTGCAATTAACTAAGATCAGGTTGTTTCTGAAAATAAAAGGGTAAATAGCTCAAAATGAGTCTAGACAAACAGCTGTCATTGGACAACAAAAAATAAGAAAAAAATGAAAGCTGTGTACTTGTAGATGCTTTCTGCTAGGAACAGTTCCTTGTACTTAGTGTTCTCTCCAGTCATACTTTCTCTGCTTTTCTAAGTATTGTGGTTAGGTCCAAAATGAGTTGCCACCTTCAGGGAGCAACTTCATTTTATACTGGGTGGACTGGAATGGGTGCAGCTTCATTGCCCTCAAGGGGCAGTTTCTCGAGGCTGTGAGGGAATAAAACAAGACTGTTTGCAACAGTGCCCCCTCTTGTCCTAGGGTGGTACCACATACCTTAGGTGAGCCTAGAAGGCAACCCTCTCGTGAGTATGCATGACAGTGTACAGCAATATTTTTGTTTTCTATCTACTCTGTTAATTCTAGCTTTCCACTATACAAATTGTCACGCATGTGCGCATGGGAGGCAGCTAGAAGGACCAAAAGAAGGTCATTCCATGCCAAACCAGGGGGTGGCAGGGTGCAGTAAACCTCTCTCTTTTATTCCTGCAGACCAAACACAGGAAATTCTGCCTGGACCAGATGATGCCGCTTCCAGTTCCGGCCCTGGAGATGACACTTCCAGTTCTGACTCAGATGTAGTCACTTCCGGTTCTGGCCCCAATGACATCACTTCTGCCAATCTGCCTTAAAAGCTAGATGACTTCCGCTTGTAAACTCAGTTCTGTTTTGGACTCAACCTGTACACACTGTACCAATTTTCACTTCTTTGCAGCCTTATTCAAGAATACGGGTGGCTGCCCAAAACCTTTTTCCTGTGTCAAGGTATTTCCCTTTACAAAATGTAACCACTGTGTGGTGCTTGTTTCCACAAAATTTTAACAAATATTAACATTCATTCTAACCAATCTTTATGCAGCGTTCAGATAATTCAAAACGCAGCTGTAAGAATTATTACATGAGCTATAAAATACAAACAAATAACTCCAGTTCTCAAGAACTTACACTGCTGCCCAGTTAATCTTGGTACTGATATAAAATCCTCCTTTCAACTTATAAACCCTTAAATTTCCAAGGCCCTGCTTACTTATCTGAACTTATCATTACCTACAGATGAGATTACACATTAAAATCTCAAGATGCCAACCTACTTAAGATTCAAAGGATTAATAAAATTAATGTGGGAGTTTGAGCTTTTAGTTACAGCACCCCGAAGCTGTAGAATGATTTGACTGCTAATATAACAGGTGTCACTTTGGTCTCAGCTTTAAAATCCAGACCAGAGACTCACTAATTTAGTCTAGCATACCCTGAGTAGAGTTGTTGATTAGCTGTGTATACTGTTTGTTAGTCATTTGTGCAGAAGTATAAGTAATGCAAGAAATATAAGTAATATAATATTTTAAACCAGTACTTCACTATTTTCCTTCTCTTCTAGGTATCTGGATGTGGCAGTTAGTGCCAGTTGGTCTACTGCCAGGCTACTCTCTGGCAGATGGAAAGTCATCTCCCGTAAAGCAGTCATTGGAGTCATTAAATGGAACGAATCTCTGATCAGATCAGATGGCCAGCACCCACTATAGATAACCAATGAGGGGTGAGGCTGCTAGGTGGCCGAGGTCTCCAAGACTGACTTTGTTTTTGACTTTATTCTTTTACAGCTTTGATCCCCTCTGTTGTGAACTGACCATAGTTCAACAATTAATTCATTGGTATTTTTTGTTTCCACTTATGATTAATTTTTTCTACCTTGTTGTGTACAGTGTTTTGACAAATCTGAATTTTTATGTGTACCAGTTCTGTATTTAGTAATTAGTATAATCTATACTTTTATTTTGACTGAGAATTGTTCGCAGTGATGAGCACCATATAAAATACAAAAAAATTGTATTGTATTATACTGCATTTTTTATGCTTGTTCCATTAAACTGACCCAGAGGGTGGAGGCAGCAACAACATCAATGACAATATTAATTCATTGAGTACATTTTCTTTAAAAAGTGTAGCTCAAAGTGCTTTACAAGAACTAAATTAAAAAAATCAAGAAAACAAAAAAATACAAACTTTCACACCTCAAATAAATCCAATAGGTATATATATAAAATAAATAAATGAGTTCCTAAGCATCAGTCAATGTCCATCCATCCATCCATCCATCCATCCATCCATCCATCCATCCATCCATCCATCCATCCATCCATCCATCCATCCATCCATCCATCCTCTTCCGCTTATCGGGTCGTGGGGGCAACAGCTTGAGCAGAGATGCCCAGACTTCCCTTTCCCCGGCCACTTCTTCTAGCTCTTCCGGGAGAATCCCGAGGCATTCCCAGGCCAGCCGAGAGACATAGTTCCTCCAGCGTGTCCTGGGTCTTCCCTGGGGCCTCCTCCCGGTTAGACGTGCCCGGAACACCTCACCAGGGAGGCGACCAGGAGGCATCCTGATCAGATGCCGAGCCACCTCATTTGATTCCTCTCGATAACGGAGGAGCAGCGGCTCTAATCTGAGCCCCTCCTGGATGACTGAGCTTCTCACCCTATCTTTAAGGGAAAGCCCAGACACCCTGCGGAGGAAACTCATTTCATCCGCTTGTATTCGCAATCTCGTTCTTTCGGTCACTACCCATAACTCATGACCATAGGTGAGGATAGGAGTGTAGATCGACTGGTAAATTGAGAGCTTTTGAGAGGTGACATTCCACATCCCAAGAGCCAGCTTCAGTAGCCGAGGATCAGACCGCCAAGGTCCCCGCCTTCGGCCACCACCCAACTCAATGTACTTTTGACTAAGCTGTGTTTAAGTCTCTAATGGTTATAATAGTAAATGACAAGAGTCTGATGCTGTGGTCAGATGGCCAGGTAAGAGAGGAAAATAAAATTTTCAACCAGAAAATAAACTTGCAGGGCTTCCATTCTATCAATCATAATTGTGTTAAAGTAGGTCATTATTGTTTTGATACACTGTCCCAGACAAATGCAGTAAGTCTTGTCAAATGTTGAAATATCCGCATTCCTTCCAACATCACTGTTACAGGATGCCGCTCCAGAAAGCCAAAAAATAAAAAGGGGGTTAGCAAAGAGTGCAAATCTTTAAAGCATATGATATTGCAGTGCATATTATGATTTATTAGAACAGACACCCCCCAAAAAAAGGACAACAAATTAAAAAGTGGATATGTTTTAAATTGTTTCACAGTATTAGACTGGTGTATCTCTATTGGTAAAGCATTCCAAATTTTTAACACTATCTCACCAGGTTTCATATATGGTTCACTCTCAGAATAATAAGCAAACTAGTGTCTCAGGATCTTTGATTATGTTTGAGAATATACAGGGATAAACATTTCAAAATATTTCAAGGATTAAGATTGTTTAGAACTTCAAACTGTATGTGTTGTAAAATATTTTAAAATCAATTCTAAGAGTCACAGACAACCAATGTAACAATGCCAAGAATGATGAAATATGTTCAGATTTTCTGTTTTAAGTCAAGATTCTTGCTGCTGCAGTTTGAAAGAACCACTGCCAATTTACGTCTTTCTTAGGTCGTCATAATAGGAGTGCATTACAGAAGGAGCCTGTCATTGTGCAATATGCTATGTTCCCTACTGCGGTGTGGAAGTCACAAGACTGCTTGTTTAATTATGAGGAATGAAGTTTCCCTATTGCTCAGCTAGTGGGAAGTTGAAATTTTCAAGTTGCTAGTCGTAATTTTCAATAGGATTGTCCCCTTAAGTTGGATTTCCAACTCGGAAACTCAGGGCTGGTCTGTCAAGTTTGAGTTTGTTCGACTTCAGATCATGACATCTATCCAAAGTTGTGACATACACTGCAAACTTTAGTGAAAGCTGTAATATTTACTGTTTATTAGCACTTCTGTCTATCTGTATCTCATTAAATCAGTCATACACACAGTACACTCCAACTTCCATCTGTGGACATGTTGCTACAATGTTTGGATATGCAAAATAATTTACAAATTAGTGTAACTTACAAAGATATAATGGTTAAGGAGTTTTGAGGCAGCAGTGCTAACCACAAGAGCTGAAAGACATGATCAGCAAAGTGGATGCAGATGGGAGTGGATCGATTGATTTCAACGAATTCTAAACCATGATGGCTAAGAAAATGAAAGACACCGACACGGAAGAAGAAATGCATGAAGCCTTCAATGTTTTTGACAAGGATGGTAACGGGTCCATCAGTGCAGCTGAACTGCAGCAGGTCATAACAAACCTGGGGGAGAAATTAACAGACGAAGAAATTGATGCAATGATCAGAGAGGCTGACGTAGATGGAGATGGACAAGTCAATTATGAAGACTTTGTGCAAATGATGATTTTGAAGTGAAACTCTCATCTTTTAGGTCTGCATGCCGAAGTGATAAAATATCCCATTAGTAAAAAAAGATTCTTTTTTTGTAGTTTCATTCCAAAAACCCTATTTATTTAAGTCACAGGAATGCTTCTAATAATTTTTGTGTTCATATTTTTAAAATTGCCCAAGCATTAATGCCTAGTTTACCAAGGGTTTTTATTTGTTGGTAATAATGAACATTGTACATTGAGCACTAAATCCACTCTCTCTTATCAAAATGTATATGTGTGTTAATATAAATGGCATCTGTTATGCACATGACAAGAGTGGTGGCAAAATAGGAAATGCAAGAAGCTCTCGAAACACAAACTTGGCTAAAGAAGGGTCTGTTCAACTAAAAAGGCACAGGGTGATGATAACCAGGAGAACGACAAATTGCCAAAAGAAGCAACACAACAAGCCTTTTCTTGGTGCCCCAACTGAGATTTTATTAGCAGGTTAGGTACTTCTGACTTTGTGGTGGGGTGACTTATTATTCTCTCACCTCCATAAGCACTCTTCTTCCTAACCTTCCATGACTGTCTTTCACTTTCTAAAATCCTGGATTATTTTCTTTCCAATAAGTTTCTGGCATCCATCCTTTCTCTAGGCTTACTTATAGTAGCTTCTGGTGCACCTTTAAAGTCCATCCCGGGGCCACTTTTGTGCCAAGCCTTGGGATCAGTTCTGGAGTAAGAAGAAGCCCACTTAAAATTAGATCCACTATATCAAGCATTCCCTGCATCCCTAAACAGATTTTAAAGGACCTTGTCTCCTGCACAACTTCTGGACTGTCTTTTGTTTGTTTTAGAAGCAGTATCTCATCTACTTCAAATGCAATCACGGTGGTACCAACTGACAAATCTAAAGATTTTGTATGACCTCCTGCCAGTCCTCCAGGATTGGCCACGTATATGTCATCCAAATACACAATTTTTGTGTCTTGGCTTTTATTTGTAAATTGAGTGAAAACCTTTAAAATAAAAAAACAAACTGTTTTTTCAAATGGCATTTCCAAAAACATTTTGTTGAAGGCATTTTATCAGTCTTCTCTATCAATGTTTCAAATGCTAAATCTGGTACAACACAATATAATTTTGTGGTGTAGTGCTTGCACATCAACATTTTTGGCAGAAGCCAATTTGCACCTTACACTAAAACAAGGACATGAGTTAAGTGCCTTCAGCATTTTCTGAACAGTAGCCCTGATTCTGTACATATGTAAAGTATTTAAATGTATACACAAAATGGCATATCCATAAACCCTAAAGCTTTACATTTCCTCTTAGTCCTGTTATACTCCATTTATTACTTATCTGCACTGCCACATATAGTGTTCAGACTTACTGAGTAGCAACAGCCCCCCTATACAGTAAGTGTCTGTATGGCTATGTGTCAGCAGGGCACTTTCTTATCTTGATTCTGCTGTTCTTTGTTCACTTGCTTATGTAAATACCAGAACAACCAAGGAGCAACTAGCACTTGAGACTGACTGATCTGAGGATTTCCTTCCGTACAGACTTTTAAAAATTTCTGTCATAGTATTATTGAGCAATCTCTTAAACTTCCCCACAATTACAGTTTGGCTGATAGCTTTTCACTTGGATTGTCAAATACTTTCTGAAATCTGACAAAAAAAAATATATATAAATGTGTAAGTTTGACATAGGTGGAAGGTGGTAACTTAAAACTTCAAAATGATACCTGGTTAACAGAGCTTACTGAAAACTAAAATTTAGTAAACATCTTAGATTAATTAAATATAAAATGTCACAAATGTGATGCTTTAATTTTTCAAATTGGTATCTCATTTTTCACACATTTCTCCAATAATTTAAAATCAATCCATTATTACAGAATTCCTGGAAAACTTGTCTTTGATGTGTTGTTTTAAAGATACCTCATATCCATTGGTGTTTTTTGCTTCAGCTTATGCCAGTTGTCTCATCCAGAATTTCATGATGAACAGGAATGACCTTAACTGTAGTAATGTAGTTATCATTTGAAAACACATCTCAGTCACTCCTGTGCCCTTCAGACATGTGCCATTTGCTTTTTCACTGGATCTGTCACACTTTAGTTGTAGTACAAACAGATATTGCTTTGGTTTAAAAACCAAACTGACATCACAGATCTGATAATCTTATTTTATAAAAAAGAAGTATATTCCCAATAATTGTGTGTCTCCATGAATCTACTACCACATAAAAAGTCTTATTGTAATACTGTTTCCTGGCTCACCAGAAGACAAGAGAGAAGGCATCTGCTATAGAAACCAGTCAGAAGCAGGGCAAAATCAGTAGCAACAGAGAGGATGGGGCCTGGGAATAAATTACAGTGAGCAGCCAAATGTGCCAGGAACAAGATATAAGTAGACAAAAAATAGAATAGACCAAACAGCCAAACATATTAGCTAAAGCAAATGCAAGGGGACATAGGCAGTTTCTGTTTGCTGCTTTCACGCTGAGTCCAGTATAAAACATATCAACATAACAGTTGGGGAACTGCATTAGGAAATTAAATAATCAAAACATGAAAGAAGGGTGCCTGTACTGATAAAACACTTTCTAGGGTATCCCCTGAGGTTCCTTTGAGGATTGCTACAATAACAATAAAGAAAACTGCATTAAGAGCCACACCAATGTTTGACAGATTTGGAAATTCTAGAGCATTAATTCAGAAATTTTAGTAGAATGAATACTGCACATTAGGTAGCTTGTTTTGTCAATGTTTTAAACTACCCGAAGTTATACAAACAGCTGTTTGACTTGAAAATTGTCTCAGTTTTCACTTGCTACAAGTATACTATAGATGTCATTTTGTTATTGCCTGTGCAGGAACAAGAAGTAAAAGATTGTTCAATCAGAAGAAGAAACGTTTATTGAGAGCCAAGCCTCGGTTTTTTAACCTGAAGTCTGTCCTACCTTAAATGCTAAAACTGAGTGTCAAAAACAAGAAGGATGGGCTAGGGCAAGTGAAGGCACAAAAGCACATTTCAGTGTAAAAAGTGCTAAGTGCATTTTATTAAAGCAATCAAGAATGTCTTAAAAGTATGGCGCATTCACAAAATCTTCAATAAATAATTGTCCATAAAATAGTAATGTGAGAAAGATAAAATCAGTAAATATATTCTTTAAATTCACAATGAATAAATACAAGGTAAATCTAAGAGTAAAGCCAGAGCCACAGCTGGTTTCTTTCCATCTTGTCCTCAGTTCTTCTTTCTCTCCTTTCTCATCTGCCCTGCTCACCCATTATGTCTACATAGCAGGGCTAAGACACAGACAAATTCAATCCTCCATCTGTGGGGCATCTGTTGGTGAAGACAGATTTACTGATCTTCACTTTGCCGATGAAGCTGTGATGTTCGCTGAGTCAATGGATTCTCTGATCAGGGGTCTCGAGAGAGTGAGCAAGGCATCTGAGTGTCTGGTCTTGCAAGTGTCCTGGATAGAAACCAAGATCCAGGCCTCTAATGACCTCCTGGGTGCAGCAGTGTGTCTGTCTGTAGAGAGAGTGTCGACCTTATCGAGAGATTTATTTACCTTGGCAGTGACATTCATGTCTCTGGTGACTCTTCCAATGAAGTCAGTAGATGGATTGGGAGAGCATGGGGGGTCATGAGATAGCAGGAAAGGGGTGTGTGGTGCTCCCGATATCTATGTAAAAGGATGAAGGTCCAAGTCTGGTGCTTCTAGTCTTGCTATATGGTTGCGAGACATGGACACTTTTCAGTGACCTCAGACAAAGACTGGACTCCTTTGGTACTGTGTCTTTACAGAAAATTCATGGGTATCGCTGGTTTGACTTTGTGTTGAATGAGCAGTTTGCTCATGGAGTCGCGAATGAGACAAGTTACATGCATTGTTAGGGAGCGTCAGTTACAGCACTACAGCCTTGTGGCGTGATTCCAGCTTGCAAAATCCTCGCTATTGAGGACCCGAAAGGCTGCACCAGGCCAAGGGGATACTCACGTAACACCTGTCTGTGGCAGATAGATGGTCATTTTCAGAGGATGGGATCCCAAGCTCTTTTGTCATGTGGTGGGTGCAGTAGTGAGGTGTACCAGTGCATGCTCCCCAACCTGATCTGACCTGACTGATAAAACTCCTGTCCCAGCCACCTTCCATCAGCGTCCACTGGGACACACTTAGCCCAGCTCCCTTGTCCTGCCACCTCTGTTAGTACCAACTGGACCTCTGGAGCACATGATCTTACTTGCCCTGATTGCTCAATAAGGTCGATTCTCCCCTGGTGTGCTGTCCCTCTCACTCCACAGCAGGGCTTCACTTACTGCCCATCTGCCTGATTCTGTGCTTTCTCTCTATTTCTCACAGGTTTTCCTTTAATCTAGTTTTCATTCTTTTCTCATCTTTCATGATCCTTTGTCTTTCTTTCTTCCTTAATCATCTTTCACCCTCTTTCTGGACTAATCAGATGTTTTTTAATAGCTGTGTGAATGTAAGTGCTTCCCTAATGAATTATAGACCACCAATGAGGGAAGGCAGTGCTGATTGCGTTTGCACATGTGAACAAGCAATCAGCCAATCCCCTCATTTAGTACTACAGTATGTGGCCACATGACTTTCCTCCTGCCCAGACCTACACTCACAAAGCTTGAGCCTCACTATTCTTTAAAAATCCAGCACATGCTCTGGTCTGCTGATCACACCATGGACCCCAGAAACACTTCACTACTTATGGATTTGACCTTTAGAGTCTTGATTCCCATTGATACACACAATGTGACACCACAATTCACCCACTTCAATGCAATAGCTACTGCTACAATAATACCATACAAAAGAGAGGTATCCACGAGAAAGAAACTTGCATCTTGGTAAGATTCTGAATATTTTTAGGACACTTAAAAAAAGAGAATCACAAAAAACTAATAGCAAAAATTAACTCTGTGGATAACAAAATCCTTAAACATGGAGTTTCTGGTTGTCCAAGATTAAATTCAGTAACTAAAATTGTAATAACTAACTGTAATACTGGAGCACCTCAGGGAACTGTTTCGTCTCCCTGTTCACCCTCTATCCAACAGACTTCTAGCACAATACCAGCAAATTGGAGTGCAGGAGACTTGTGGAGGACTTCATGTTGTGGTGTAGGGAAAAACATCTCCAACTCAACATTAGAAGAAAAAAGAGTTGGCTTTTGGTGGACTTCAGGCATGCCAAAGAACCTCTGAGACCAATCACCTTTAAGAGAGAGGATGTGGAAGTGGTACAGGATTACAAGTGCCTGGGGGTTCACATAAACAACAAAGACTGAACCGATCTGACAATTGATGGAATTGATGTAATGGGAGAAAGGTATTCTGGGAACCAGAAATGACATCAGAAGGAGGTGGTATCTTGAGAACTGGAAGATAAGTGATGTTAGCTGTCTTCTGAGGACAGGAAGTGGCTAAAGGCTGAGGGGTCGTTGGCTGGTCTGCAGGGAAAGAGGAGAAATAGTTAGAGTGTCACCCCCTGGTCTGGAGGGAACATACACTTATTCAAGCCCATAAACTATCTCCCAAACGCACGTATGTGACATTATTACTAAAGTAAAGGTGAATGTCAGAGAACATCCATATTGGCCAAGAGGGCAGATATGAAGATCAAAATGAAATGGATGCTTGTCCTAGGTGTTATAGAGGAAAGCTTTAGTCCCTGGTCTAGCCCTAAGACAGATGGTAGCTTATGCAATGACTTCTACTGGCTTAACCAGGTCTCCCATTTTGTTGTCAATCCAATGAATGACATAATCTAGTAACCCAAGAAGCAGGGATTCTAGGACTGCACTTAATATGACAAAAGAGTATTGGCAAACTCCTTTAACAGTATTCGCAAAGGAAAAGAAATGCTTAGCAACCCTAGTGGACATTGTCAGTACTGTGTCCTACTTTTTGGTTTCTACGGCTGGTTTGTGCCCCAAGAACTATGCCCTTGACAGATTTACCAAAAACCGCCCTCTCAATACAGTGGTATTGGATGATAATACAGAGACTGGTTGCTGTGACTTAAAACAGGCACAAACGTAAGCGTCAGTGTTGATTTCTCCTTATTGCATTTGACTCTTCAAACACCAGTTTGAGAGCTGTTTTGAGCCAAAGCAACAATGGTGCTGATCACCCTGTGATGTTCCTGAGATGGAAACTATTGGAGATTAGATATGTTCAAGTGGGTAATACATCAACTAAATACTACCTTCTCAGCCACAAATTCATTTTGGGTACTGACCATGCATGTCCACACTGGATGGTCATACAAAAGGAGTTAAATCCACTTGCCACTAGATGGTTATTGGACCCTCAGCCACACAAGTTTAAAGTTCTACATAGTCAGAGCTTTTTTCATGCTGATGCTAATTGTCTTTGTCATGTCCATGATCTCTCGGTTTATGATGCCCAACATTATGAAGGCTGTGTCACATAACATGAATAGAGGACAACTTCAGGGCTTATTTACTATCGGTAATTCCACCAAAATTTGGGGCTGGTGCAATAATTCACTGTCTTTCCCGTTTCTTATCCTGATCTTATCCCTTGTCTCAAAAATAATTGAGACACCATTTTGGGTGTTTTGGAGACAAGGGAGTTTAACACTTATATTTATTTTACAATTTGATGCATTTTCAACATTGTTTAAAGTTAATAACATTTTTCCATAATGTCATTTTGTGTTTCTTGCAGGTGGCAAAATTATTAGACAGATGTTTTGGCAGTTACTATGAAATTGTTAGACTGAGTGGCTGGGAGTACCATGTGAAGTCATTATCACAATCATTTAATTTGTTATTGTTGTGGACTCCTTGATTTGTCCAAGTTTGTGGATACAATCGAAAAATTGTACCACTTCTTTCTTTGCAATTTAACTGGTTACCTGCTATGGCCTTTTTTCTGTTGTTTTTGACCTTGACCTTCAGCTTGAGTATCAGTCTGTGTGCCTTTAGTAATTTTTGACTTTCTTGCTAAACCTCCTGACTATGATCTTTGGTTTTGTTATATCTATGGGCAATAACATTGTACTAATAAAAAGGAAGAAGACGGAGACAGGTTCAAAGTAGTAAACTTTAACAGGTCCTTTTACTAAGATCGTTTCAGAGTACACGTTACACAGCCTTATTATTATTATCTACTTCCTAATAGCTCCCCAATACCCATACATCCTTATTACTACGGAATCCCCAAAAGTCCAGACTTACAATATACTACAGGTTTCATGCCCTAAGTTTGTTTTTCTTGATTCTTGATTTCCTGGCTTTGAACTTGGCTAGTTTATATGTCTCTTTCCAATTTCCCCACTCCATTCTTCACTCAAGTTACTGCCATTTAGGGTAGTCAGTAAAATGATGAGGAAGATCATGCACAAATCTGAAAAAGTGTTGTTGCTCTGGTTAATAAAGTGGTGGATCTCAGAAAGTTTCTGCAGTAGGGGGACGATTGTGGATACACAGAGAGTGACACAAGACTCATTATTATGGAAGACTGGACCAGCAACTGTGTTTTGTAGTGTTTAAAGGCCAGCCCTGGCACAGACAGATGCAGGACACAAGTTCAAAGCACACAGGTCTTTTATTTCCTTTTCTTCCCCTCATGGATGAGGTCTTCTCCATTCCCATGAGTACACAACACAGTCCCAAACACAATACCACACAATAGTAATTATTTTCTCTCTACCACTCCTCTCCAGCAAGCTTCATCTGACTCTGGCTCTTGGAGTGGAGGCTAGCCCACCCGGAAGTGCTCCAGGTGTTTGATGACCTATTTCTGGCTGCACTTCTGGGTGTGGCAGAAGAACCACCCACACCAGCTCAGGAACAACTGCAGCACCCCTTGGTGGTACCCCCGCATCCCAACAGGTTTGTAGAGAACTCCATCTCTCATGCCACCCAGGGGGGTTGCCATCCAGCATCCCGGGGAAGGTACTGCTCTGACTGGGCTTGCTCCCCCAGTCCATGTGGCAAGTGCTATAAAAATTATAAACAATTCACCATTGATTAAAACTTGTAACAAATCACAACTCAGAAATACCTTATCATATTATAGGCTTGAATAATCATCTACTGACAAGAAACAGTAAAAGCTACTAATTTCTTTTACTAACTCAAAAACACTGTCCTGAGTTGTTCTTTTTCTGCCACATTTTTAGCAAAAGCAACGTAACATGGTCTATAAAATTTAATAACAGTGGCACTTCATTTTTTTCATTGTGGCTTAGCTCTACTACACAATCTGACTTTACCATTACTCACTCAGTGTGTTTTTACATGCACATGACGCACAACATGAAGTGTGTAGTGCTGAGTGTTGATTGGCATTGTGAACTTTGTAATGACATTAAAGTTGTTCTGACATTTTCATAAAGCTAATGCTTTGATAAAAAATGATGTAGTGTAATCAATATAAAATTTTTGTCACATGTACAAAGTAAACAGAAACTCCAATGTGCATGATTCATTAATATTCACAACACTCCCACTTCCCAAGAGTATGAATCTCAATCTAGGCTATAACAACATAAAATGTAATAAGCAAAAAGTAGCCTCAACCCAACAACCATTTTCTGTGGTTCATGATTTCTTTTTATTGTGATCAAATTTGTAATTTGATTTATTTTTAACCAATAAAAACAGTCAAAAAGACTGAAATAACAAAAGTAGTATACCTGTAATAAAATCACATAGGAGCTAGTCCATATAGGTTTTTACTCTATCAGTTACCACCATCCACAGGTTGATAGATTTAGAAGATGGATTTATTGTAACAATGGACATTTCTTAATGGATTAAATTAAACAAATGAAATGAGCGGTCACCAATTCTGGGGAGTTCCATCTAGAGACATCAATCAATTCAACAGCTACAGTACCTAATAAGAAGGCTCTCTTTTGATAATAATTTAAAGAAAGCAGAATCATCACCAAGGAGAAAAACTGAAGGAAAAAATGTAATTTTACAGTACAGTATACAGGAAAGCAAATGAACAACTGCAGACCAGAAGGCAGAGACATTTGGACACTTCCAGGGGCAGGAGTGACACATCAGATCTGTTACCAAGTCAATTTTGTTGGAGGATAGTTCTATGTCTGATCTGCAGTTGTGAAACCTGAAAGTTTGCATTTTTGGTAGATAAACATGCCTTCTTAAACACAATGTCCCAGAATATGTCTCTTTTATAATGAGATGTATTCAGTCCAAACAGAAATGCCAGAAAGAAGTTTATCAGAGAATTTAGATAATAGTAGATAGGTGATACAGGGTCTTTGCTAGAATGTATAGTACTTAGAGTTAATGAGGATATAAAGGAATAATTTGACTGTAAACAGACACAACTGTGAATAGGTGACACTAAATTGGTTCTATTGTCTGTTTAGTGCGTGGGTATGTATTTGTGTGCTCACCCTGCAATGGACTGGCACCCTGTCTAGGGTTTGCTCCTCCATTTGTGCCCTATGGTAGCTGGGATAGGCTCCAGAGGTTTAGAAAATGACATGAAAGACACCATTGGCCTTAACAGCTGACAAGGGTATAAAAGTAAAAAGAGGCAGAGAGATTAAAGTGTGCAAGCAGTTCCTGAAACGAGCTCAACTCAGAGTCAAAGATAACACCCCAGAGTTATAATACCATGAAGAGACCAAGGAGAGTATGTATATGGATGTCTTCCATTTAGGACAGATGAATTATTACATATAGGTGTTTGTTTCTACCACTTTGGTATAACACCAAGTCCTTTCTCAACTGAGAACCAGCGCTGAATTGAATAAACCATACCAGGCCCAAGTCTATATTCCCTTATGGGAAGTTTACAGAATAAAATATTAGTTTGTATGATTTAGCTATAGCGAACTCAAGCAGTAACCCAGAAGGATGAAAATTAAGAAGACTTAACTGAACTAACAGGGGACAAACCACAAAAGCACACTGAGATAATTCAAAGTCAGGCAAAAGAGTCCAGCAGCATCTCTGGCATGAATTAGAGTTGCATACTTCAACCATGGTTTTACAATTCCAAATGAATACAGAGAGAAGGGACTTCATATTCCTCCAATAATGTGAGGTTGGTGAGAGTGGAATCACAGCACTAACAACATTCAAACAAGGAACAATATCTATTTTGATAGCAGCAATTTGAGCAAGAAAGAACAGAAAAACTGGATCAGGAGGGGAGAGACTTTTTGATTTCATTGAAAATACGAAGATAGTTTGAAGTAGCAATTTTGTTCAGCAATGGATATAAATTTATTCCAAACTATATAATTGCTTGAATAAAATAATGTTGGCAGGAATACTGTTAATGTGTTATTTAGAATTAAGTGGAAACGGTGCAGGTTTATTCCAATTGATCTTATTTCCAGCAATTTTCCCAAATTATTAAACAAATTTAAGACATTTTTACTATCACCTGGATCATTATTCAAGAATAAAAAGATGTCATCTGCACATAAGGAGAAGGGCACATGAAGAGCCTCTGAAGCAAATAGGAGAAATCTCAATGAAACAATGGACAGTTATAGCCAATGCCTCAAGCAATAAGGCAAACAGGAATGGAGAAAGTGGACAACCATAACAAGATCCCCTTATTACAGGGAAATGATAAGACATTAAAGAATTGTTAAGTACCACAGCAGAAGGAGAGGAATAGATTGATTTTTATTTCATTAATAAAGCAGTATACAAAACCCATGTGATGCAGAACTGACCATAGATAGTCCCAATTCAGCCAGTGAAAAGCTTTCTCGGTATACAAGGACAAAAGTGGAGCAGGAGATTAAATTAGTAGCAGATTCAATGACATAGAGCAATTTGCATAAGTTATCTGAAGAAATGCAAGACTTAATAATGCTAGTTTGGTCTAATTAACCAAATTTATAAATAATCTTTTCAAGACAAACAGCTAGGATTTTAGTTTATTTAATGTCTTGGTTCATGATTTCAGATTGATAAAACCATATATAAAATTACTGAGAATGGCATTAGAAAGTTTTTCACCCAGCTGTAATTAACTCTCACATGTGTAGCAGTAGGGGGCGCTAGAGCTCCCTTGAACCCTCAGATACCACTCCAAACACCAGGTAAAGTTCCAATTATTATTTATTTTATAATAATGTGCACTAAACACCCTCCACTCCACACTACACATACAATACTATAATCACTCCAATAATCAATAATCGATCACCAATCCTCCTCTCCCAGACGCGTTGCCACCCTTCCTCCCAGCTCAGCTCAGCGTCTGGGCTTTCCCACAGTCCTTTTATATTCCCTGACCCGAAAGTGGTTCCAGCCCAGCAGTCCATGAGTCCTTATCACTTCCGGGTCAGATTAAAAGTCCTTTTCTTCAATCCGGAAGCACGTCGTTCCCTCTGGTCATATGATCGTGATGCACTTCTGGGTTATAGGGCATATATAAGTCATTGGGCTTCCCTGCAGCGTACCCTGGTGGGCACCATGGTGTCCAGTAGGGTTGGGAATAAAAACTCCATCGTCCATGATTCCCTGCTGGTCTTTGGGCCTCTCCCATGCTACAGGGAGGGCTCCATCTAGCGGCCTGGGGGTGTTGGCCGGGATGAACAGCCAGCCATCTTACACACATGGCACAGGGTGAACAGGGCAAACACTACTACAATGGTGGGTAGTAGCAAGCTCACAATGTTTTCACAAACACGGCAGACCCAACAATGTATGAATATGCAATAATAGTCATTTTTCTTTGCTTGATGCAAATCTGACACATCTAAAATTGTACCATAGTGAAGCTGGAAGAACCAATGCAAAGTTGTACTTGACTCTATATGAGACACCATTTAGGTTGATTTGAGTACACATCTGCAGCCAAAGCACTGTGCTTATATGTGATTCAGTATGTGTGACGGCATTGTATCTAAATATATTATTTGAGTGCACATTGAATATAGGAAGAAAATATGATTTAAGTATGCATCTCCAGCCAATGCTGGCACACATTTTAAATTGTGTACAGTGATGATGGTTTGACATCACATGGGTATTTAGATCAGATGATTTCATGGAGTACTGCCGGTATATCAGACACCACATTTTGTGTAGAGCATCATTTGCTACAAGCCATGTCAGATCATAACCATTGATAAAACAGATCTGGAGTCAAAAAAGAAGGAAAATGTGCAACCTGGAATTACAGTTGAGGCTATCAGGAATGCTATCCTTATCTAATGAAAAATAACACCAAGAATTTGTGAAAAAATGTATCATTTTCAGTTTCCTTTTGTTGTCACAAACATGCCTTAGAAAAATGTAAGTCAAAAATTTGTGTCAACGCATTCAGTTGGTTTTAAGGCTTTTTCATGTTTGGGCTGCATTTTGAACTACAGGAACAAGGGTGATATTTTTAAAATGTATGAAAAGTGCTTCAATTTAAAACACAGTTTCATTTGTCAAATTAAAATATATGTTTTGATCGTGGAGAAATAACTTCAACTTGAAAATTACCAAACATATCCTTAGTACTAGTGTGTTGTACCGTGTTAGCCATTATGAATGTAGAGAAAAGCCAAGCAAAATGACACCTTTTATGGGCTAACTAAAAAGATTACAATATGCAAGCTTTCGAGGCAACTCAGGCCCCTTCTTCAGGCAAGATGTAATACAGAGACTGGAGTTCCCTATGTTTATATACACACTCTAGGACAAGAAACAACATTGCTAAATCTTTAAATGAGAAATTTTAAATGTAAAAAATTAATAGATTCATTCAGGCTAGGGTTAATTTAACAAGAGAGAAAAGAACAATGTATTGTCAAGATCTCTGGATAAGATAACTGTCCAACAAAGTCTTTTGAAGTTTGTAATGAGTTTTTTCAAAACAATGTGGATCTGTAGACGGGTTGTCTGTCATTCTGAGAGATGTAAACAATCCTCATATCTGGCCATAAAACTCTTGTCTCTATTCAATCCATGGTGTAATGTATTAAATTTTAACATGAGTTTAACTTCCCATTCTTTACTCCCTTGCTGTGTTTTGAAGTTGCCCATAAGCACTGTGACTTTAAAGTCCCTCTCACAGTGTCCATGGCTGTTGAAGTGGGCCGCTATAGGAACATCTGTGTTGCCATGTTTAATGTGGAACCTGTGTAAATTCATTCTCTGGTGGAGTGTTTGTCCAGTTTCTCCCACATAGAGTGCAGTGTCAGAACATTTCATGCAGAGAATTAGGTAGACTACATTAGATGATCTGCAGGAAAATGATCCCTTTATGTGATGTTCAAGTCAGCAGTGTGGTATAACTATACGGTCTGTATCATAGATGTGGGCACATGTTTTGCATCTTTTCTGTAAGCATGGAGATGTGCCATTTTCTGTTGGTTCACTTAGGGAGCTTCGGCAATTAGTTATTGAAGGTTTGGTGGTTGTCTGTATGCCAGGAGGGGAGGTTCAGGAAATACATTTTTCAGTGTTTGGTCATTATTTAGTATTGGCTGAAGTTCTTTTATAATTTTTCGAAGTGTTTCAAGATGTGGGTTGTAGGTGACAACAAGGGGGATGCGGTTCTTGTTGTCTTTGTTTTTATATTCCAGAAGGTTGTCTCTGGTTATGGCAGTAGCTCTTCTTATTTGAGTGTCTGTTGTTTTGGGGGTGTAACCTTGTCTGATGAAATGTTGTCTGAGCTCCTGCAGTTGTTGATCCCGGTCTGTCGGGTCTGAGCAAATACGATTGTACCATATTGCTTGGCTGAAAATAATGGAGTGCCTTATATGCTACATATAGTTACAACTTCTGTTTTTCACAAACCGACAGACAGACGGACCTACCTGAAAAGTGATAGCTTCCACCCCAAGCCAATAAAAGGTGTCATTTTTGTAACAGGTGTCTGGTCACACTTACAGGTAATCTAACTTAGACACCATTTAAATATCCAACTACGCCACCCAGTTTTATTAAGAGACTGGGAACTCCTGAAATTTACCAATAATAGCACACAGGTTTCTTTAAATTGGGCGGTGAGTAAACACACAATGAAAGACACAACAGTAATTTCAGAAAAAAGCAACAGTAAGTTCTATTACACAAGACAATAAAAAATACATTAAAAAGATAAATGAACCTAACAAAATCTAAACATATCAGCAACTAATTTCCTTTTTTTTTAAAAAAAGAAAACACACAGTCCATACTCTAAAAGTATATTAAAAACAAGAATCGGAGGATACAACCTTTAGTGGTGCAGAGTCCAAGTTGCTCACTGTGTTACCCCAACACTTAATCGTTCAACTGTCCACGGATGCACTCTGTTCGCCAGACACTCGTTTCCCAACAGAAGTTTTGTCAAACCGTTGAATCCCTGTCAACGTCTCTTCTTCGTTCCTTTTTTTTCCACTCTGGCTCCTTGTGTTGCTGTGACCTAGGCACGCCTCATTTCTCGTCTGCCAGCTTTGCTTAGTCCTCTCATGCGGCTTCCCTCTCTCACTGGACCCACAACTGGCGTCTCTTTGTGGAGCTGTCTTTTCCTCCCTGGAAGTAAATGTTGCCGTCCTTGTGCCTCACGTCGTGCCAGCCAGGTACTCTCGTCTGCCTACGAGCCCCTGTGCTCTGTCCGAATGTCTTGGCAGCGTTCTCAGCGGACTGTTCTCTCTGCCTTCTGCTGCCCAGGAGTTTAAATCTCCTTCAGTCCCTGCTGTTGTCAGTCCTGGACAATCAGTTTAATCAATGGCACATCTAAATTTCCTGGGTTTAACAATTAATGAAAACACAAGTTAACAAAATGTATTGTTACCAACCATTAATAAGTACAGATCTGCTGATTAGAAACCAATATTGTCAAACATGTTAATTTCAGGTAAATACAGACATCCTCCAAGGCCAGACTTCAAAGCGGTGACTCCTTTGCAAGACAGCAAATACCTACACAAACAACCCTGACACAATCAGTAATTGGATTATCCAGGATCCTCCAAGGAAGCAGCAGTTCTTTTATCACACGTGGTATTGTTTGTATACTCAACCAGCCAGACTTCAAAGCGGTGACTCCTTTGCAAGACAGCTAATACCTACACAGACAACCCTGACACAATCAGTAACTGGATTATCCAGGAAATCGAAAAACAAGGTCCCCTTCTGACATTTTGCTTGGCTTTTCTCTACAAACATATCCTTTAAATTCTTTTACATCCATGGCTATCTCCCTTTTAACCCATGTTAGGACTGAGGAAAAGTGGGAATGCAATTTTTATAAATAACGTATACTCAGTAGCAACTTTATTACATCTATCAAGTACTCTGAATTCTTTAAGACATGGATTTAATAAAGTGCTGGTGACATTGATTAGTTTTGGCACACGCTGATTCAATAGCATCACACAATTCCAACATACTTTCTCTGCCTCATTTTGATGCTGTAAACGTTCTGTTTCAACTGGAATAAGACTGAAACACAATCATAATATAACATTGTAGTAAACTGAAGTCACTATCATATTTGTAAAATCATCTTGAAATAATCTATTACTTTGATCTCATCTCTCTATTATAAATAAAATCTTGTGACGAGACAAGACTTTTTTCCTGCGACGTGACGTGATCTTTTGAAGAGAGACAGAGAGACATTTTTACGTCCCGCGAGATGGTCAAGTCACGTCATACTTACAACCTTTGGAGCAACCGTGTCTTCTTGGGGTGCGTTCAGCCCCCCTCTTCACAACAGCGCGTAGCACTGGCTCGGTGGGGTAGGTTGGCGAGCGAAGCGAAATTTTCCTTGGAACATTGGATGCTTTGAAGGTTCATTAAGCAATCTACATTTTGAGCATTTATCATGCCAAGGCCTTAATAATATTTAATTGTTCAAGAAGAATGTATTCAAGTGTATAACTAATCATTATAGCATCTGCTATCTCATGCACTGCCACTCTTTGATCATCAATTATAATTTGCTCCATGCTAGGAAACATTTTCTTCCATCGTTGATGTCAAATGTCTACAAGACATCTCTTGACTTTGGTCTGTTGTTCCATCGTGGTACAACTTGACTGGATGAGAATGTATCTCCAAAGGTGAACTGTTCTCTAGCATTAAAAATTCAGTGATAGCAAGACACCTGATTTCAGTATGTTTTGCATCCATGCCCACTTGGTTCTGAAACAAGAAGCACATAATATAAACTACAGCATTCTAGAAACTTAGAATTTATGTATCTTAGTACAAAGGACTACTGTATTTACAAAATGAGTACTGCACAATGCTCCTTATGGGTTCAGGATAAAAAGGTAATTTGTTGTACTGCACATTCTGTACAGTTTCTAGGAAAGAAGAAGTATGCAGTGAAGAATAAAGCAAGAAATGAAAAAAGTGTTGGTAAGAGTAGGAGAGTGAGCAAAGAGTATACTGGGGAAAACCAAAAGGAAAAATCAATTAGAAATGAATAACAGATGAGGGAGAAGCATTGAAAAAATAGGTGTCTTAAACTGGAAATATGAAAAGAGGTGAAATAACTAAGATTAAAACGGTTGAAAACAGGTGAGGACATAGGTGGTTTCTCATTTCTTTTCAAAGTATGCATAGCATGCAGTCAAGACCAGCCACTTCATGTTAGTAATTCAATTCAGTTAAAAAAAAAAGCTATCCTGTGAGAAATAAATTACATCTGATACACTTCCTGGAATGTTGTATTTATAGAACATTTTATTATTACTGCTTATTAGGCGTACATCTTCTTAAGGTGACATACTGTGATCAGAATACATTACAATTAATTTTGCAGTTTTTTTACAATAGGTGAACTAGCAGGTTAGGTGACTTTGTCAGGGTCAGGTTTTGGAGCAAAGGCATGGAGTAGACTTGTAAATGTAATCACTGCTTATACGCAATTGCACAGAGGAAAACAATATAATGATTGATGTCGATGATGTGAATGCAGTTTGGCAATATTTGTAGTGAGTCATGGATTCCAGGGCAGTTCATCTTAACACAGTTTACAGAGTAAAGTCTTTCACTATAAATACACCAACATGCAGAGTCATGGAGATAAGAAAGGCAAACATATGGCAAAAAAAGACAACTAAGCTAGTACTGGGCAATGGCTTCTGTGGGTTATTTTTTTCTTTAAACATACAATTATGCTGTGTGAACATACTAGATGACAACAACTGATTTTTGTTATGGCCACGTTAATGAGTTTTGTTTCTTCTTTATGTAGCTGTATGTTACAGCACTAGAAAAAGAACAGCCATAAAGTAGTTAAATTAAATGAACCACAGGAGAAAGACTTTTGACCAGACAGAATACCAAAAAAAACTAGAAGGCAAGTGGCAAAACAACAAAAGGTTGTCCAAAACAATCACAGTCAAAAATCTCCAATCAATGGTTCAATATCCTGTCCCTGACTCTTAAATGCTAAAAAAAAATAGTTTGAGAGAAAAAAAAGGCTTTGCCTTGAATCCAGTGCTTGGATGTCAGTCACACCACCATCTTAAACAGACAGAATAATGAAACACCATACATGAACTTCAGGTCACAATCATAAACAGTGTGGAAACAGCCATGCAAAAATTGTCAGAGACAATATAAAAAGCAAAATATAGACACCAGAATATTGTTTTAAAAAACCTACACAACCACAAACATTTGTGAATCCATCCATCCATCCATTATCCAACCCGCTATATCCTAACTACAGGGTCACAGGGGTCTGCTGGAGCCAATCCCAGCCAACACAGTGTGCAAGGCAGGAAACAAACCCTGGGCAGGGAGCCAGCCCACTGCAGTGCGCACACAAACACAAACACCAAGCACACACTACGGACAATTTAGAATCACCAAATGCACTTAACCTGCATGTCTTTGGACTGTGGGAGGAAACTGGAGTACACGGAGGAAACCCACGCAGACACAGGGAGAACATGCAAACTCCATGCAGGGAGGACCCGGGAAGCAAACCCGGACATTTCTGAATACAACCCAAAAATGAAATGTTCCATTCCAGGACTCCAACATTCAGATTCATTACAAGAAGTTATTTTGCCAGCCTGTAGTTATACCTCTTTAAATTGGTATTTGAGATTTGGTGAGTATGAGTATCACGGTGATCCTCAAGTATTCACATACAGTATGCAATGTCAGTAAGATTATTACTCTCAGAGTAATTGTTATAGTAACAGTTAAACATTTCCAGGTCATTGACAGAAGTCTCAAAATGTATTCTTCTGATGCTTTTTTTTGTCTGATATGAAAGTATTTGGAATGTAATGTCTAGCAAAGAGTAATTTCAATTTGTGTTTCACAGCTGTGAAAGTAAGACTGTAAAACCTAATAAGTTCAAAATACCTTCTGCAGTAGTCCCCAATATCATTGTGGTCCACTAAAAAATGTGTTTGTGACCTTGATGGTTATGATAAACTGTCTGATGTTTGGTTGTAGTACTCATGTCAAAGAGACGTGTTTCTGACTATACTACTGTATAACCAAAATTTTACTTGCACATCTCAGTTGAAAATATAGCCTCTTAAATTCTCTGGTTTCCACTTGTACATACCTAGGTGACCGGCATGAACTGCTGATTGCATCCCTGCTTTAACTGAAATGTAAATAATGATTTTTTCCAATTTTAACATGTCATTCTTTATCTTTGACAGCTGTAATTCCAGAATACTTTCTCCTTCACTCAGGCCACTTGAATTATTTGAAATTCTCAGTCTCTGTCTGGATTTCTTGCAGATAGCCTGCTTTAGAAGAAGTAAACCATCACATCAGTGCTTACAATGAAGGTGGTTTATTGGCATGACAACAATAAACCAATGTCCTGGACAACATGGCTGAAGCATGACTTCCTTCACTAAGTAGTAGATAAGAACTCTGGATCTGAAGGAGTATCCTTTTATAGATTAGGTAGAGCTATTCCATTTCTGATGGAGTTAAAGGACTTTTCTTGAACCTCCACAACATGCCATCTACAGACATACTAGTGAAAAAGATTTTACCCAAAAGCATTTACTTTCTTCTTTGTTTACTTCACCACCTGTCAAGGTTTTGTATATAAATCAAATTTAATTACACTCCTGCAGTTGAGAAACACCCTTCTCAGATGGTTATGCCTGGAGTCAAATTTGACATAAAGTAGACAAGCTCCAGGCCACATTTTTCGTTAATGATCTTTCTTTAATTATCTTTTGTAATGCTGCATTACTTTAATTCTTTCTACCACAAAGAAGGTAATGTTTGTTGGTGGGTCTGGAAAAAAAGTAAGTCAATCAGGACTAATTTTTTTAATTGTTAGAATCTCTGCTGAATGCAAACAGTAAAACTGTGCTTTCTGTGTAAACCTAAAGACTTGCTGATCTTGATTACATATCGATGCTAACAAAATTTTCAGCAGTGTATTTCTAAATTAGTTTAAAATCACATTAAATAAAATGCAACATGAACATTTACCATGATCTTCATAAGATATGAAACATTAAAAATGATCGTACTAGAATCAGTCCGTTAGTCTTTCTCAAATCCAGTTAATTCAAATCAGCGTTGCAGAGAACAGGAGCCTACAATAGTAGCAGTGGGCATCAGCTCATTAATATACTGGATATTAAGTATGTACAGACATTGTTTATAAATTAAGCCTGCAGTTTCTTTCTCCAGGTGCCTTCCTAAAGTTCAAAGGAGGGATTTTCAGATTCTTACTATCTTGGGAATGAGATGAAAATCAAAATGATATGTTCTGAAATTAGAATTATTTCCTACAAAATATCAATTATTTTGCTATTTATATTTCTATAGATGCCACTATCGCCATTTGTCATTGTTGAAAGGCAGTGCAAACAGTACACTATTGATCAAAATAATGACATGTGAGAATGCAAATACAGTACCATCATTTTATGAACATGTTTTATAAACCACAGTAACATTTTGATTATTTTGGATGATAATATAATAAATGATATATATGACTTGGAACTGTACTGCTTAATAAATGTTTAGTTTAATATTAATTAATGCAAATTATACTAACTTAGCTGATTTAATGGGCCTGGTCTACAAGTCCATCTGAGCCCACTGTCACACACATGCGATTGAGAGGCAACTAGAGGGCCTAAATAATAGTATTACCACACCATACCAGACTATCTCCAAAAAATCCAGCGCCATGGATGACCTCACTTCTGGTCCCGAAGACGTCACTTCCGTTTCTGGTGATATAGATGATGTCACTTCTGGTTCTGGTCCAGATGATGTCACTTCCTGTCACGGCCTTTAAAGCCACCATCTTATCAATCTAAAATCATTTCTGTTTTGGTTGTGTTTGGACCTGAACACAACTCACAAAAATTAACTTTTTGTAGCCAGGACACAATATATGGGTGGCTGCCCCAAACCTTTTTTGATGTACTCATGTCTTTCTTGTTACACCACCTATGACTACTATGCACAGAGAAGTTTTCTAAACTTTGACAGTTAAGTAACCATACATAGCACTTTTAGACGTTCTCCTATGTCTCTGGATGTTTCTAGATCCTTCGCAGCAGTTATCATAGCTGGATCTGGCTTGATCCCATCAATGGAGTGTTGATGCTCTAAGTAACAGACTATCAGAGCATCGAAAAGATGCTATATAAATATTATGCATTATTATTATTATTATTATTATTATTATTATTAGAGGTATTAAGGTACATTGTCATAGTTGAAAAATCACACCAAGTGACCCTCATGTTGCTTTTGACCCTGAAATGAATTAGATTGGCTGATTCCTTTGTTAACTTGGTGGCCCACTATTCTACTCTTGCATGTATTATACATAATGCTGAACTGCCATGCTCTGGGAAGTTTCAGTGTAATATTAGCCAGCATTAGTACGAGGAAATGTATGCGTAATGACATCATTATGTTACCTGAGTTATGTGCTCTGTCACTGTGCTCTGTTTACATGAGATGCTTAAACGGATATCTATTAAGCATAAGCTCAGATATGACACTTAACTCTCATTATTTGTAGTCACTGGGGACGAGTTTTGGGTTTTGGAATATTTATACTTTGGTATTTAGAATTTTACATTTATTGTTTACAATTTTTGTCATTATTTTGCAGAGGTTTTCGTTATGTTGCATTGGGCTTAGCATCTATAGACATTTTTGTCATTGCTACTATGCTCAGTACTGGTAACTAGGTTATTTTGCACCCTAGTCCAAGCTTTTTAGTGCACCAACCGACTGTTTGTTAGCTAACCCGTGCGGCTCGGTTTTTTCTAATTTGCCTTAACGGTGGCACCAGCCTTGACTATGCTCTTGCATGTCTGCAATATTTATAAAACCATATTATTTAACAGTGAAAGGTTGCATTAATTTCTTTTTTAACTTTACATTAATAACAAAGAAAATACTAATTATGAAAATCCATGGATTTGTTCAAGAATTGCAAGTTCACAATCCATCTTTCGAACTATAATTTCAGCCTTTGCCTAATTATGAAAGTTCATCCAATCAATGGACCCCCTTTTGTCTTTCAGTTTCAGTTACTATTTTCTGTACAAATCTCTATACCCTGAGAAAATAACTAATAAAACTACAAATTACTGTACATATTTTCATTTTTAATGAATTTTACATTGGTCAGGTTAACATTTTCTCTTTGGCCAATGGAAAAGATGTTTTAAAATCCTAACCCTAACCTGCATCTCTGGGTACCCATGGGACCAGAAACAAAAAGTTTGAATTTCAGCAAAGTGTACAGAGCCCATGAGATCCCTGTCATTTCTTAAACCTACCCAGCCCCTCCAAAATCTAAAAAGGTAAATAGATAGATAGTACTTTATTTGTCCAAAGAGGTAAATTTAGCTTTTTGCAGAAGCTCAACAAAGTTTACATCAAACAATAACAACAAGAGCCCTCTCAAATGCATACAAGATTTACAAAAAGAAGAAACCTTGGCTAAAGGTAAGAGGGCAGTCACATTACTGATTACCTTCATCACTAACTAAAAATATAGTTTCTAGTCCTCTCACATTTATTTACTTAGTTTTGTCAAAATCAGTTGACGTCCAAGCACAAAATGAACAAACAAATAATAAATGTAATGTCTGATTCCAAATTCTTGCCCACTGCTGCGTATGCTGACTATCGCACTTTCACAATATAATCCCTTTGTAGCTGTATTTGTTCAAAATTACCAAAGTTCTACAGCTTTTAGCTTGCTTCATAGGACACTTCAGGCAATAGTAGGACACATTTTCAAATAATTCCACAATCCAAGGTTTGTTCCAGAGAATAAGGATTAGTGAGTACAGCACCCGAACATTAAGTGCTAATGCAGTTATTGACTATTGTATTTGTGGCAGGCAGTGACAAGAAGACATCTGCATAAGCTTATGTTTTCAGTAAACTAAAATTTGTTTTAGGGACTAAAAATAAGTTCAAGCACAAAAAAACTGTAAAAAATCCAGACAGACAAGTCATTTACAATTTTACACATTCTCAAACAATAAACCTTAGAAATATGGGCAACAGAAGTGCCAGAATGTGGAGTATTTACATCATATATGGTATTTTATACCATTTTTCTTTTGTTCTCTATATTGTTGATAGGGGATGGATGATAACAGGGTCACCAGTGTGTCAGACAACCTGCAGCTTTAGTATATAAATTTTGGGGCATCAACTGGAAGTAACAACCCTCTGAAACACTAGGATGACGTATGATGTCTGATTCCTGCCTGTAGATCAATGAGTCCAAAGAATCCACTTTTGGACTTTTTAATCTGAGAAAAAAAAAACGTCCTTTACAGATTTACATTCACTGTATGCTGTAATGGAGAACATGTGATAAGGCACTAACCATTGCTGCTGAAAGTCCATTTAGTATACATCACTGTCATGGCACTATATACTCACCCTTTACAACAACCCGAAAATTGTCACATTCTTGTGCTGCACCCATTATTTTGGTTGCCTCACAAGCTTGTTTGTCTCACCATTTCTTATAGATGTCTTTGCTGTCAGTCATCTCTGAAACTCTGATGCTTTCACAAGATATTATATCTTCTATACTAATAAAAGGCAAAGCCCTCACTGACTCACTCACTCACTCATCACTAATTCTCCAACTTCCCGTGTAGGTGGAAGGCTGAAATTTGGCAGGCTCATTCCTTACAGCTTACTTACAAAAGTTAGGCAGGTTTCATTTCGAAATTCTACGCGTAATGGTCATAACTGGAACCTCTTTTTTGTCCATATACTGTAATGGAGTGCAGCTCGATGGCTGTGGGAGGCGGAGTCGCGTATCACGTCATCACACCTCCTACGTAATCACGTGAACTGAAAACAAGGAAGAGCCTCCCGCTGCCGTTTGCAATACCATATTCGCGACATACAAGTTTCATGAGAAGACACGAGGTATAAACGAGACTTTGGATCACTTTGTAATGGACTTAAAATTGCTGTAGCGAGAAACTTTTAAGTGCCGGGTCTTAGCTAACATTAAATAAAGCCATGGACATCGCAACATCACACAAGAGAGCGGCTCACGTGAACTGACGGAATGCAGCACGAGTGATCACTTCGATATTGCGGAAACAAAGCACGGTGTAAACAGTAAGTTTAAATTAACTTTATAGAAACGCTCCCGCTGCCGTTTGCAATACCATATTCGCGACATATAAGTTTCATGAGAAGACACGAGGTATAAACGAGACTTTGTATTACTTTGTAACGGACTTAAAATTGCTGTAGCGAGAAACTTTTAAGTGCCGGGTCTTAGCTAACATTAAATAAAGCCGTGGACATCGCAACATCACACAATAGAGCGGCTCACGTGAACTGACTGAATGCAGCACGAGTGATCACTTCGATACTGCGGAAACAAAGCACGGTGTAAACCGTAAGTTTAAATTAAATTTATAGAAACGCTCCCGCTGCCATTTGCAATACCATATTCGCGACATACAAGTTTAATGAGAAGACACGAGGTATAAACGAGACTTTGGATCACTTTGTAACGGACTTAAAATTGCTGTAGCGAGAAACTTTTAAGTGCCGGGTTTTAGCTAACATTAAATAAAGCTGTGGACATCGCAACATCACACAAGAGAGCGGCTCACGTGAACTGACTGAATGCAGCACAAGTGATCACTTCGATGAATCAAACCTGTTCAAAAAACACATTGCACAATTGATAATGTAGGAAAAGAATATGAAGCGACTGACGCATACAGACATATTCATGAGTGCAGGTACTTCGGAAACAAAGCACCGTGTAAACCTAAAGTTTAAATTAAGTTCATAGACCTACAAAAGGTTGCCATTGATTTGAGGCATGATTGCTTTTC
Organism: Erpetoichthys calabaricus; assembly: GCF_900747795.2. Taxonomy (NCBI): domain Eukaryota; kingdom Metazoa; phylum Chordata; class Cladistia; order Polypteriformes; family Polypteridae; genus Erpetoichthys; species Erpetoichthys calabaricus. The sequence goes on from NC_041397.2 coordinate 169,750,258, forward strand.
TCCTGTACAACTATACGTTGCATTCTCAACAGTAAGCTTGCACGGCTTGGTCATATTACAACCGGAGTGCTGAACTGACAACGTGGTATACAAAAAGAACTATAACAATCGTAATAAACAAACAAAAAAACAGCGGAGAACCTGTGGATTAAATAAAAAGGCTGCTTCCTTGGCGAAGCAAGGAAAAAGGAAGACCTTATATGGCATTCGTTTAAAAAACAGCGGAAAAGCTGTGTAAATCCTGCTTCACAAAAAAACAGCAGAGCGCCTTATATGAGCAGGCAGTCAGCTAAAGAAGGGAATCAATAAATAACTATAATCGTAATAAACGAACAAAAAATAGCGGAGAATCCGCGAACTACATAAAGGAATGGGTACCTGAACAGAAAAGTGAGTCTAAAATAGCTACACAATAACTATAACAATCGTAATAAACGAACAATAAAACAATACAGGACCGCTAAGCAAGGAGAAAGGATGGCCTTATATGGCGATTGTTTATAAAACAGCGGAGAGGCTGTGTAAAGGCAGCTTCACAAAAAAAAAGATCCTTAACAAATTGTTATTGATATATTATCAAGCACGGGGATTTGGCTATTTATATATATAGATATATATATACTGTATATATGTAGATATGTATGTATATATATATATATATATATATATATATATATATATATATATATATGAATGTGTCTATATATATATATATATATATATATATATATATATATAAATATATATATATATGTAGATATGTATATATATGTGTATATATATATGTAGATATGTATATATGTAGATATGTAAATATGTATATGTATATACTAGCAAAATAGTGTGAAGTAGTGTGTTAAAGAGGTTATGTAAACATATATATACATATACTGTACATATATACATTGTCGCAGATTGAGGCCCTTGCCGTCCTCTTGAAACGTTCGACCACTCCAGACACCAGGCAAAAGTCCAATATAAATATTTATTTTGACAATGTACAGTGCACAAAGCACCCTCCACTCCACAATACTCATAAACTAATCAATAATAAACACAATAATCAATCCTCCACACTCCCAGACACTTCGCCACCCTTCCTCCCAGCTCAGCTCAGTGTCTGGGCTTTCCCATGAGTCCTTTATACACCCTGACCCGGAAGTGTTTCTCCCTTCTGTCCATGTGATCATGAACACTTCCGGGTCAGATAAAAAGCTCCTTTCTTCAACCCTAAAGCACGTCGTTTCCTCTTGTTACGTGATCATGACGCGCCTCTGGTTTATAGGGCAAGTAAGAGTCCGGCAGCCTCCCCACAGCGACTCCTGGTGGTCCCCAAGGAATCCAGCAGGGCTGTGCATATAAACTACAAAGTCCATGAGGCCCTGCTGGAATTCGGGGAACGTCCATGCTGTTGGGAGAGCTCCATCTGGCGGTCTGGGGGTGAGGGCCGGAATAGTTAGCCGGCCACACACCACAACATATATATACATATCTACATATACACATATCTACATATACATATATACATCCACATATATACATATCTACATATACATATATATACATATATATATATACATATATACATCCACATATATACATATCTACATATACATATATATACATATATATATATACATATACACATCCACATATATATATATATATATATATATATATATATATATATATATATATATATATATATACACACACACATATCGACATATATATACACATACATATACACACACACATACACACACACATACACATATATACATATACACATACATACATAGTGCGTTGTAACACGGGCTGTGATTGTTACATGGGAGGGAGACGACAAATCACAGCTTCCCGCTTTCTAATCGGGCCTGTGATTGGTGCTTTGATGGATGCCCAGATCCCACAGTATCTGGCGTGGGGCTTTCATGAAAAAAGTTAGGGCTTTGCTACAGGATACACCCTCCACAAGTTAAGGAAGTAAAAATAAAGGTATATATTTCTGTTTTATTTAAACCTTTTAAGTTTGTATGCGGGTGGTATGGTGGCGCAGTTAGGAGACCCGGGTTTGCTTCCCTGTGTGGAGTTTGAATGTTCTCCCGTGTCTGTCTGGGTTTCCACCGGGTACTCCGGTTCCCACAGTCCAAAGACATGCAGGTTAGGTGCATTGGCGATTCTAAATTGTCCATGGTGTGTGGGTGTGTGTGGGTGTGTGCGCCCTGCGGTGGGCTGGCACCTTGCCCGGGGTTTGTTTCCTGCCTTGTGCCCTGTGTTGGCAGGGGTTAGCTCCTGTATTTAGGATATAGCGGGTTGGATAATGGATGGATGGACATTTGTATGCATAGCTCCATTTCGTTTTTTTTCTTTCTTCAGTAATATTTCAGCAAACCCGGAGCTTGTCAGTTCAAATCCTGGTACTGACACCACTGTGTGACCCTGAGGAAGTCACTTCACCTGCCTGTGCTGCAAAAAAACAAAAGTAATGTAACAAATTGTACCTCAGATGTTGCAAGTTGCTGGAATAAAGGCATAAGTCAAATAGATAAATATGTATTATACACATAGGAACTATTCATTTATTTTCAGTTAAGTCATCTGCAGCAAACCTTTATAAATGAGGGTTTCTCCTTTTTTTATGTAGTTCTTCTTCATTGAGGTTTTCTCTTGGAGAGCTTTTTTCATTTCATTGAAAATTAAAGCAGCAGCTGCCAAAATATGTAGCTTTCTTATTAATTTTTCAACATTGTGTAAAATAACTTTATAAAGTAACATAAAAGGTTTAAATACTGGTTATCCTTTTACACTAAAATATTACTAAAGAGATACAAAAAAAGTAAAATGCATATGTTGTTTTTCTTTAAGGAGATTAAATATTACTGAAGAAAGAAAAAAAAAAAAACTAAAACAGCCAAATGGGGCTATGCATACGAACTTAAAAGGTTTAAATAAAACAGAAATATATACCTTTATTTTTACTTCCTTAACTTGTGGAGGGTATATCCTGTAGTAAAGCCCTAACTTTTTTCATGAAAGCCTGTTTCAGTCAATAAGTTTTAAAAACAGGTGTAAATATATTGACAATAAGCTACGCAAACCCACCAAGACATGGAATCATTTAAATCAAGGCGCGAGTCGAAAAACACCATCCCATACTATTAGTTAACGATTAACACATTTCTATATGTATTGTAAGCATACAATACAACTGATAATATGTTGCGCTTTTTTATCTGGTGTACCGACATTTTTGCGCGTTTAACGGCTGAAATCCAACGTGATTTGTGCCCTTCAGAATGAAAACAGTTTGCATTTACCTTTTTAATAAAAGGCGAGCTTTTAAACCTGATAAATCACCCCGTAAATGCACACGTTTAATTGCACATGTGTTAATACTGGTTATCCTTTTACATTAAAATATTACTAAAGAGATACAAAAAATGTAAAATGCATATGTTGTTTTTCTTTAAGGAGATTAAATATTACTGAAGAAAAAAAAAAAAAAAAACTAAAACAGCCAAATGGGGCTATGCATACGAACTTAAAAGGTTTAAATAAAACAGAAATATATACGTTTATTTTTACTTCCTTAACTTGTGGAGGGTGTATCCTGTAGCAAAGCCGTAAGTTTTTTCGTGAAAGCCCGTTTCAGTCAATAAGTCTTAAAAACAGGTGTAAAGATATTGACAATAAGCTACGCAAACCCACCAAAACATGCAATCGTTTAAATCAAGGCGCAAGTCGAAAAACACCATCCCATACTATTAGTTAACGATTAACACATTTCTATACGTATTGTAGGCATACAATACAACTGATAATATGTTGCGCTTATTTATCTGGTGTACCGACATTTTTGCGTGTTTAACGGCTGAAATCCAACGTGATTTGTGCCCTTCAGAATGAAAACAGTTTGCATTTACCTTTTAATAAAAGGCGAGCTTTTAAGCCTGAGAAATCACCCCGTAAATGCACACGTTTAATTGCACATGTGTTAATATGTATGCTTACACAGTATTAAAAGACACTCAACAATTAACGTCATTTACCTTCGTTCCCGCGTTTGAGTCGTGCTGTAAATCTCTTCCTTGTTTTCAGTTCACGTGATTACGTAGGAGGTGTGATGACGCGATACGTGACTCCGCCTCCTCCATTACAGTATATGGACAAAAAAGAGGTTCCAGTTATGACCATTACGCATAGAATTTCGAAATGAAACCTGCCTAACTTTTGTAAGTAAGCTGTAAGGAATGAGCCTGCCAAATTTCAGCCTTCCACCTACACGGGAAGTTGGACAATTAGTGATGAGTAAGTCAGTCAGTCAGTCAGTCAGTCAGTCAGTGAGTGAGTGAGTGAGTCAGTGAGGGCTTTGCCTTTTATTAGTATAGATATGTGTCTGTATGTGTATATATATATATATATGTGTGTGTATGTATGTATGTATGTGTGTATATATATATGTATGTGTATGTATGTATGTGTATATGTATATATGTATATGTGTGTGTGTATGTATGTGTGTATATGTATGTGTATATATATGTATATATATGTTGATATGTGTATATATATATCTATACCATCCCTTATCTACAATGGAGCGTTCGATCAGAAGAAAATATGAAGCTGATTTTAAATTAAATGTCTTTGAAGTGGCAAAAGAAATTGGTAACTGCGCTGCTGCCACACAATTCAATGCATCTGAGAAATTGATGCAAGATTAGAGAAGGCAAAAAATTTAAGTGTTGCATTTTTGAACGGGCGTATAAGTTGGGGTCTGATATTATGATCACTTTTTTGTGTTTCAACAACCGAAGCGATGAAGAAAACATTCATTACACAATTGAGGAGGCGATGTATTTATGCAAATCCAACAGAGTGGCTGTGGGCTCAGAGCATGGGGGCGGGGCCTTCCTTATTCACTCGCCAGCCTCTGTTCCAGTTACTCTACGTCTCGCCATGTGTTGCAGTGCACCTTGCCTCCACTAATGCCCACCTGAGAGAGTAACCACGGAACACACTGCCTTTTTTTGTAGGTGAGGCAATGCGCTGTATCAGCGCGTACTCCTAACCTCTCTCTCTCTTTCTCTATTGTGCCTACGTGACCACACGCTAATACCCGAACTATTCCGAAGCAACATTTGCACTGTTTTGTGTTTTTTGTATCTCACACCCTCCAGCATAGTCCCTCCAGCGTGTCCTGGGTCTTCCCCGGGGCCTCCTCCCGGTTGGACGTGCCCGGAACACCTCACCAGGGAGGCGTCCAGGAGGCATCCTGATCAGATGCCCGAGCCACCTCATCTGACTCCTCTTGATGTGGAGGAGCAGCGGCTCTACTCTGAGCCCCTCCTGGATGACTGAGCTTCTCACCCTATCTTTAAGGGAGAGCCCAGACACGATCTCGTTCTTTCGGTCACTACCCATAGCTCATGACCATAGGTGAGGGTAGGAACATAGATCGACCGGTAAATTGAGAGCTTTGCCTTATGGCTCAGCTCCTTTTTCACCACGACAGACCGATGCAGAGCCCGCATCACTGCGGACGCCGCACCGATCCGCCTGTCGATCTCATGCTCCATTCTTCCCTCACTCGTGAACAAGACCCCGAGATACTTGAACTCCTCCACTTGAGGCAGGATCTCGCTCCCAACCCTGAGAGGGCACTCCACCCTTTTCCGGCTGAGGACCATGGTCTCGGAATTGGAGGTGCTGATTCCCATCCCAGCCGCTTCACACTCAGCTGCGAACCGATCCAGAGAGAGCTGAAGATAACGGCCTGATGAAGCAAATAGGACAACATCATCTGCAAAAAGCAGTGACCCAATCCTGAGTCCACCAAACCGGACCCCCTCAACACCCTGGCTGCGCCTAGAAATTCTGTCCATAAAAGTTATGAACAGAATCGGTGACAAAGGGCAGCCCTGGCGGAGTCCAACTCTCACTGGAAACGGGTTCGACTTACTGCCGGCAATGCGGACCAAGCTCTGACACCGGTTGTACAGGGACCGAACAGCCCTTATCAGGGGGTCCGGTACTCCATACTCCCGGAGCACCCCCCACAGGATTCCCCGAGGAACACGGTCGAACGCCTTTTCCAAGTCCACAAAACACATGTCGACTGGTTGGGCGAACTCCCATGCACCCTCCAGGTCTCTGCTAAGGGTGTAGAGCTGGTCCACTGTTCCGCGACCAGGACGAAAACCACACTGTTCCTCCTGGATCCGAGGTTCGAACCCCCGAATAGACTTTTCCAGGGAGGCTGAGGAGTGTGATCCCTCTGTAGTTGGAACACACCCTCCAGTCCCCCTTCTTAAAGAGGGGGGACCACCACCCCGGTCTGCCAATCCAAAGGCACTGTCCCTGATGTCTATGCGATGTTGTAGAGACGTGTCAACCAAGACAGCCCTACAACATCCAGAGCCTTGAGGAACTCCGGGCGTATCTCATCCACCCCCCGGGGCCCTGCCACCAAGGAGTTTTTTGACCACCTCGGTGACCTCAGTCCCAGAGATGGGGGGAGCCCACCTCCGAGTCCCCAGGCTCTGCTTCCTCATTTGAAGGCATGTTATTGGGATTGAGGAGGTCTTCGAAGTACACCCCCACCGACCCACAACGTCCAGAGTTGAGGTCAGCAGCGCACCATCCCCACCATATACAGTGTTGACACTGCACTGCTTCCCCCTCCTGAGACGCCGGACGGTGGACCAGAATCTCCTCGAAGCCGTCCGAAAGTCGTTCTCCATGGCCTCCCCAAACTCCTCCCATGCCCAAGTTTTTTGCCTCGGCAACCACCGAAGCTGCATTCCGCTTGGCCTGCCGGTACCTATTAGCTGCCTCCAGAGTCCCACAGGACAAAAGGGACCAGTAGGACTCCTTCTTCAGCTTGACGGCATCCCTCACCGCCGGTGTCCACCAACGGGTTCGGGGATTGCCGCCATGACAGACACCGACCACCTTACGGCCACAGCTCTGGTCAGCCGCCTCAACAATAGAGGCACGGAACATGGCCCATTCGGACTCAATGTCCCCCACCTCCCTCGGGACATGGTCGAAGTTCTGCCGGAGGTGGGAGTTGAAGCTACTTCTGACAGGGGGCTCTGCCAGACGTTCCCAGCAAACCCTCACAACACGTTTGGGCCTACCAGGTCTGACCGGCATCCTCCCTCACTATTGAAGCCAACTCACCACCAGGTGGTGATCAGTTGATAGCTCTGCCCCTCTCTTCACCCGAGTGTCCAAGACATGTGGCCGCAAGTCCGACGACACGACCACAAAGTCGATCATCGAACTGAGGCCTAGGGTGTCCTGGTGCCAAGTGCACATATGAACACCCCTATGCTTGAACATGGTGTTTGTTATGGACAATCCGTGACGAGCACAGAAGTCCAATAACAAAACACCACTCGGGTTCAGATCGGGGGGGCTATTCCTCCCAATCACGCCCTTCCAGGTCTCACTGTCATTGCCCACGTGAGCATTGAAGTCTCCCAGCAGTACGAGGGAGTCCCCAGATGGTATGCCCTCTAGCACACCCTCCAGGGACTCCAAAAAGGGTGGGTACTCCGAACTGCTGTTCGGTGCATACGCACAAACAACAGTTAGAACCCGTCCCCCCACCCGAAGGCGGAGGGAGGCTACCCTCTCGTCTACCAGGGTAAACCCCAATGTACAGGCTCCAAGTCGGGGGGCAATAAGTATACCCACACCCGCTCGGCGCCTCTCACCGGGGGCAACTCCAGAGTGGTAGAGAGTCCAGCCCCTCTCAAGGAGATTGGTTCCAGAGTCCAAGCTGTGCGTCGAGGTGAGCCCGACTATATCTAGCCGGAACCTTTCAACCTCACGCACAAGCTCAGGCTCCTTCCCCTTCAGAGAGGTGACATTCTACATCCCAAGAGCCAGCTTCTGTAGCCGAGGATCGGACCGCCAACATCCCCGCCTTCGGCCACCACCCAACTCACACTGCACCCGACCTCCTTGGCCCCTCCCATAGGTGGTGAGCCCATGGGAAGGGAGACCCACATTGCCTCTTCGGGCTGTGCCCGGCCGAGCCCCATGGGTGCAAGCCCGGCCACCAGGTGCTCGCCATCGAGCCCCACCTCCAGGCCTGGCTCCAGAGGGGGTCCCGGTGACCCGCGTCCGGGCGAGGGAAAACGCCGTCCAAATTTTTTATTCATCATAGGTGGTCTGTTGAACCGCACTTTGTCTCATCCCTCACCTAGGACCAGTTTGCCTTGGGTGGCCCTACCAGGGGCATAAAGCAAAGAAAATATGAAGCTGATTTTAAATTAAATGTCTTTGAAGTCGCAAAAGAAATTGGTAACTGCGCTGCTGCCACACAATTCAATGCATTTGAGAAATTGATGCAAGATTAGAGGAGGCAAAAAATTTAAGTGTTGCATTTTTGAACGGGCGTATAAGTTGGGGTCTGATATTATGATCGCTTTTTTGGGTTTCAACAACCGACTCATATTTATTTTTATTTTTAAACTTGTGTTTTTTCTAATTATATTTTTCTCAAACAATTAAAAAAAAAAACTTTATTTTCCTCCTAGGCAACGCTGGGTATTTCAGCTGGTATATATATATATATATATATATATATATATATATGTGAATGTATGTATGTATGTATGTATGTCTATATATATCCATCCATCCATCCATTTTCCAACCCGCTGAATCCGAACACAGGGTCACGGGGGTCTGCTGGAGCCAATCCCAGCCAACACAGGGCACAAGGCAGGAAACAATCCTGGGCAGGGTGCCAACCCACCACAGTCTATATATATATATATATATATATATATATACTGTATATATATATATATATATATATATATATATATATATATATATATATATATATATGGTTGAAATAGTTTACTGTCAAATAAATGCAAAGAGTACGCAACACGTGTTTCGCCCTCATTCTGGGCTCATCAGGCATACACACTCCACTGCACTCCCTCTCGGGAATCGGATGTTAGCAGATTGCTGGCCAACCACAAGCGTTACCTGGTAGGTAACCACCCATACAATCAGATTGTGACACAGACTACGAATGCCGTGATATATATATATATATATGTAGATATGTATATATATGTGTTGTGACGGACGACCGGCTATGGACTCCGGTCGCCACCCCCAGGCCGCTAGGAGGAGCCCTCCGGACAGCATATTCGTGCCCCGCGTTCCAGCAGGGCCTCATGGACTTTGTAGTGTTGTGACACAGCCCTGCTGGATACCTTGGGGGCCGCCAGGAGTCGCTGTAGGGGGGGCTAGTGGGCTCTTGCATGCCCTATAACCCGGGAGTGCGTGTCAGTCACGTGACTGGAGGAAGCGACGTGCTCCTGGGATGAAGAGGAGGACTGTTTGCCCTGACCCGGAAGGAAATGGACTTGTGGGTTGTGCTTAGAGCCACTTCCGGGTCAGGAGCTATAAAAGGACTAAGGAAAGCCCAGAACACTGAGCTGAGCTGGGAGGTAGGAGGGCGAAGTGTCTGGGAGTGGAGGATTGTGTTTATTGAAGAGTTTATTGAATATATGAGTGTGGTGTGTGGAGTGCTTTGTGCACTGTACAATAGAGAAATAAAATATTATTGTACTTTCACCTGGTCTCAAGAGTGGTACCTGAGGGTTCGAGAGGTGGACAAGCGCTATATCTGCTACAGTGTATATATATATATATATATGTAGATATGTATATATATATGTGTATATATATGTAGATATTTATATATATATGTAGATATGTAAATATATATATATATATATATATGTGTGTGTATGTATGTATGTATGTATGTATGTATATATATATGTATGTGTATGTATTGTCACGCATGCGCGCTTAGGGGGCCGCGGAAAGACCCGATGAGCAGCATACAACAGCCTGCCAGGGGATGGAGACGGGGCACTAACCTTTCCTTTTCTTATTCCCGCAGAAAACCAGATGCAACAACCCTGTAAACGTTCTCAAGATGTCATTAATCCACCCGTAACCACTTCCGTGTTTCCATCCCTTCCTCTGGCCTGATCTGATGACGTCATTACCCACAACGCTCCTCGGTTCCTCCCAGCATTCCAGTCACCAGTTTCCGGTCCCACATTATTTAAGTTCCCCTCTGCGAAGGGATGAATGTCTTTTGGTTGGACGCATGTATTTGATAGTGCATTTAAGTTACAGTTCTGACAGTATATTGGGCCGGAAACCCCAAACCTTTATGCGAGTCTTGTACTTCTTTACAACTGGCGTAGTCGGCAGGAGACAGAAGTCCGAAAAATGAATGAAGGACAGGACCTGAATACTGTGCTGACCAACCTGGTGACCCAGCTGCACACCCTGCAGCAGAAACAAGCCGCCACCGAGCAGGAGCTGGCGGTAACCCAAACTCGAATCACAGCAGCTGAAGCAGCTAGACCGGAGCCCGCGCGGCCTCCTCCTCCTTCTATTGTGCCTCTGACAGATGCCGATGACATCGAGGCATATCTTTCTACGTTTGAGAGGACTGCCTCTCGCAACCAGTGGCCGCGCGCGGATTGGGCGTCCATACTGGCGCCGTATCTGAAGGGGATCGCACAGAAGGCCTATCATGACCTACCCGTTGAGGAAGCCGCCCAGTATGACCTCCTGAAAGCCAAGATACTAAGCCGATACGGCATTACGTCGGACCAGCAGGCGAGTGAGTGGAGGCAGTGGAGGCATGACCCCGATCGCCCCGGCCGTGCCCAGGGCTTTGAGTTCTGGAGCAAAATGGGACGCTGGCTACGACCAGACGTCAATCAAGCCCGACACATAGTCGAGCAAGTAGCCTGTGAGGGCTTTATTAATGGCATGCCAGAATATCTCGGCCAGCAGGTCCGGCGACACCCGTTTACAGACATGAAAAGTCTCCTGGATGTCTTGGAGCGTCAGCTGGCGGTGAACCGAGGCGGGGCGGCTGAGAGTCCTGCTCGTGGTACCCGACAGGGACGCGTCGCCACCCTTGAGCCCTTCCGACGCAACGTGGAACCTCCAGGTAAGCTCAAAGAGAGAACCCCGGCTTTGCCCCGCTGTTTCAAGTGTGGTGAAGTCGGGCATACCCTGCCTGCCTGTCCTCAAAATGTGGAGCCGATGGATTGCACCTGGGTTAAAGGAGAAAGGTACTGTGCTCTGTCTAATCCCTTGGCTGTTCCTAACACGGGAGTGGTGTTAATTAATGGACACTCGGTGGTGGCACTGTTCGATTCCGGGAGTAACATTACTATTGTTGCTCGCCGTTTTGTCTTACCGCGACAGTGGATGTCCTGGCGGGTGAAAGTTACGTTTGTGCATGGCAAGACTAAGTCATATAGGTCCGCCAACTGCTCTATAACCTGGAAGATTGGGTCTTGTTATGGACGGGCAGGCTGCCGTCCCCGCGGCCCTCACGCCGTGGTCTGCGGCAACCACTGATGACGTAGGTTCCAGGGGGGGAGATATTTTGGTGACGGACCCTGAACCGGAAATTCAGACACAGCCGGTCAGCGTCAGTCCCCTGGATCTGTTGTGCTGGGTGGATAGTCAATTTAAAACCACCTCAGCCTCATTCAAACGAGAGCAGTGGAATGATGACTCTCTAAAGTGTGCCCGAAATGATATTGTGTCAGTTAACGGCAACACGCCGCGTGTTCCCATACCTTCGGGGCCCTACTTTGTTTTGGAAAATGATCTGTTGTATCGAGTGGCGGATCATGAAGGCGAGGTACGGAAGTTGTTGCTAGTGCCACGAACCTACCGGCGGGAGGTTTGTGAGCTAGCACACGCCCACCTCCTTGGCGGTCATCTCGGCGCCGAGAAAACACTGGAAAGAATTAAGCTCCGGTTTTATTGGCCCGGAATCAATGCGGAGGTCCGCCGTTTCTGTCAGTCTTGCCCTGACTGTCAGCTACGGCAGATACCCCGAAGGGACCGTGCTCCGCTCATTCCGATTCCCCTTATTGATGTCCCATTTGAAAGGATCGGAGTCGATCTTGTTGGCCCCCTGCTGCCTTCAAGCCGTGGCTTTAAATACATATTAGTCATGGTAGATTACGCAACCCGATACCCGGAGGCAGTTCCATTACGCTCTGCTAATACGAAAAATGTTGCACGGGAACTAGTTATCCTTTTTTCCCGAGTAGGTATAACCAAAGAAGTCCTTACGGACCAGGGTACACCGTTTACTTTGGATGCGTTCAGGGAGGTTGCTAAGTTACTCCGTGTTAAGCATCTGAAAACGTCTGTGTATCACCCTCAGACGGATGGGTTAATGGAACGTTTTAACCAGACCCTGAAACAGATGCTCCGCAAGGTAGTCGACGCGGACGGTAGGAACTGGGATCAACTTTTACCACTGGTTCTGTTTGCTTACCGGGAGGTGCCACAAGCCTCCACAGGGTTTTCCCCTTTTGAATTATTATATGGCCGCCAACCCCGGGGTTTATTGGATTTACTCAAAGAAGGTTGGGAAGGAGAGGCACTTCCCTCCCCCAATATTTTGGAATACGTCGTGCAAATGCGCGAACGTTTAGGGAAAGTTCGGCCTCTGTTAAAAGAAAACGTGTCCAAGGCTCAGGCAGCACCGGCGCGTCTGTATAACCGAAACACCACCCTCCGGGAATTCCAGCCGGGGGATCGTGTAATGGTGCTCGTGCCCACTTCCCACTCTAAATTACTGGCTCATTGGCTAGGCCCGTACGAGGTGAAAGAGAGAAAAGGGCTCGTCGACTATCTGGTGAAACAACCAAATCGTCGACCGAGCGAGAGGGTATACCATGTCAACTTGCTGAAACCCTGGAGAGACAGGGAGGACAATTCCCCCCCAGGGAACGCCCTCTCCCTTTTCTCGCAAAAGATAGACCTCAACCTCGGACCCAATTTGACTGCCCCCCAAAGACGGGAACTGGAATCAGTCATCCTGTCCATACCGGAAGTGGTCACTGAGACGCCAGGACGCACCTCGCTGATTGAGCACGACATCGTGACTGACCCGGGAAAGGTAGTGCGGGAACGCCCCTATAGACTCCCAGAAGCAAAACGAGCTGAGGTGGAGCTGGAAATTAAAAAAAATGCTTGCATTGGATGTGATTGAGGAAAGTTACAGCCCTTGGTCCAGTCCCATCGTCCTTGTTTCTAAGCCCGACGGCTCCTGGAGGTTCTGCAACGACTTTAGACGTCTGAACCAGGTCTCTAAGTTTGATGCCTACCCCATGCCTCGGGTAGATGAGCTCATCGAGCGCCTGGGTACGGCTCAATATCTGACTACTCTTGACATGACAAAAGGGTACTGGCAAATTCCCTTAACGGCATCCGCCAAGGAGAAGACAGCCTTCAGTACCCCTAGTGGGCATTGGCAGTATAAGGTTCTCCCATTTGGGCTGCATGGTGCGCCAGCGACCTTCCAACGTCTGGTGGACAGACTGCTAAGAGTCCATCAGCCTTATTGTGCTGCCTACCTGGATGACATTGTCATCTATTCCAGCACCTGGGAGGAACATATCCTGCAGGTGTATGCCGTCCTCTTAACGCTAGCGAAGGCCGGCCTCCATATTAATCCGCGCAAGTGTTACTTCGGGTTAACTGAGGCCAAATATTTGGGCTACCTGGTGGGCGGGGGACTGGTAAAACCGCAATGCTCCAAAATTAAGACCATCCTCGAATGGCCCCGTCCGACTATCAAGAAGCAGGTGCAGGCTTTCCTGGGGTTAGCGAGCTACTACCGCCGGTTTGTACCTCGTTTCTCCGAGAGGGCCGCACCCTTGATTAATTTAACAAAGAAGAGGGCCCCTTTGCATGTCGTATGGGACCACTTAGCTGAACAAGCATTTAGTGACCTAAAGTTGGCCCTAATCTCAGCACCAATATTGAGAACTCCTGACTTTTCTCTCCCTTTTGTCCTCCAGACCGATGCTTCGGACACAGGTCTTGGCGCCATGTTGAGCCAAAGCATCGACGGTGTCGAGCACCCTATTGTTTACCTGAGCCGGAAACTGCTGGACCGGGAGACGAGATATGCTGCGGTGGAACGGGAAGCCCTGGTGATCAAGTGGGTGGTAACGCACCTGAGGTATTACCTGTTGGGTCGGGAGTTCACCCTTGTGACGGACCATGCCGCCCTCCAGTGGATGGCTGTTCACAGGGAGATGAACCCCCGGGTCACCAGGTGGTTTTTGGACCTACAGCCGTACAAGTTTGCTGTCACCTATCATCGGGGTGGCCTGCAGGCCAATGCTGATGCTCTCTCCCGGGTCCACGACCTCTCGGTTCGGGCCGCCCGACCCGGTGGGTCTGGGCTGGAAGGGGGGTCATGTCATGCACGCGCGCTTAGGGGGCCGTGGAAAGACCCGATGAGCAGCATACAACAGCCTGCCAGGGGATGGAGACGGGGCACTAACCTTTCCTTTTCTTATTCCCGCAGAAAACCAGATGCAACAACCCCGTAAACGTTCTCAAGATGTCATTAATCCACCCGTAACCACTTCCGTGTTTCCATCCCTTCCTCTGGCCTGATCTGATGACATCATTACCCACAACGCTCCTCTGTTCCTCCCAGCATTCCAGTCACCAGTTTCCGGTCCCACATTATTTAAGTTCCCCTCTGCGAAGGGATGAATGTCTTTTGGTTGGACGCATGTATTTGATAGTGCATTTAAGTTACAGTTCTGACAGTATACGGGGCCGGAAACCCCAAACCTTTATGCGAGTCTTGTACTTCTTTACAGTATGTATGTGTATATGTATATATGTATATGTGTGTGTATGTATGTGTGTATATGTATGTGTATATATATGTTGATATGTGTATATATATATATATATGTATATATATGTGGATGTGTATATGTATATATATATATATGTTTATATGTATATACAGTATGTGTATATGTAGATATGTGTATATGTAGATATGTATATATATGTATATGTATATATATATGTTTATGTGTGTGTGTGTGTGTGTGTGTATATATATATATATATATATATATATATATATATATATATATATATATATATATATGACAGCAACACTCATAACAATGACAACACAATTACATTGACAATCATGTTACGTTATTTTTAAAATGTTTCCTTTTCTTTTTCATAACCTCTTTAACACACTACTTCTCCGCTGCGAAGCGCGGGTATTTTGCTAGCATGTATATACATGTGGATGTGTATATGTATATATATATGTATATATGTATATATATGTATATGTAGATATGTGTATATGTAGATATGTATATATATGTATATATGTATATGTATATATATGTCTACATAACCTCTTTAACACACTACTTCTCCGCTGCGAAGCACGGGTATTTTGCTATATATGTATATGTAGATATGTGTATATGTTGACATGTATATATGTGTATATATGTATATATATATATATATGTTTACATAACCTCTTTAACACACTACTTCCCCGCTGCAAAGCGCGGGTATTTTGCTAGTTGTACTAAAAAAATGAAAGCTATCTGTGATGCATCAATGGTATTGCTTCTAGACCATTTCTCAGAATGCAAACTATCACAATAAGTAACTGGTGGTATTGCATATTACCACAGAATTCACATTTGGATGAACCTCGTGTCACACATGTGCAAGTGGGAGTGAGCTGAGCGAACCAAGTGGAGGTAATTACCCGCTTGGCCAGGGGGTGGCAGGGTGCACTAAACCTACCTCTGTTATCTCTGCAGGCCAAATATGGGAAAATCTGCCTGATTCAATGTGACTTCCGGTTCGGGCCCCCAGACTAAAGTCACTTCCTGTTCTTGACCCCAGACTGATGTCACTTCTGGTTCCAGCCAGATGACATCACTTCCGCCTTTTGGCTTATAAAGCCACCATATTTACTCCACCAGTTAGTTCAGTTGAGAACTCAAAACAGTGCAAATGAGTGCTGTATCAAAACCCTTTTGCAGCCAGGGACAATAGATGGGTGGCTGCTCCAAATCTTTTTACGTGTGTCAAGGCTATTCATTTTACACTGGCTAACTTTACTATAACATACATGATCATGTGGCAATCCATCACAAACATGTCCTCAACCCATGGTTTAGAAAACATTGGTCTAAAGGCAAAATGTGAAAGAGGAATGGTTCACCGACAGGGTGAAATAGAGGAAGAAGGACATTGAGATAAATAGATAAATATTGGACGTTGATGGTTGCATTTTATATTATTTTATGAGATGGGGAGCTGGGGAAGCCACCTGAAATGGTACTTCAGAAAAATATCTTGTATACAAAGTCCCAGTTGGACAGAAGAATTTCCTTTGCCTTTATATTTTCTTTCATGCTTTTCAGCTACTCCACCTTTTGTTTGTACGTCATTTACAACAAATATTGTTTTTTATATTTAAACTAGGGGGCTCCAACCCCTACTCGCTTCACTCGCCCACCCCTGGGTTTGGTTTACCGAATATACAATTTAAAGAGATTGTTATTTTCATGGGAATTGTTACATATACATTATTTTCACTTTTACTTTAAAAACTTTTGTGAAAGCAATACTTGTCCTTTATTTCCGGCTCCGTGCGTGGTTACGTAGTGCTATTTCAGCTGTGGAATGGCAAAATGGGGAAGGCAGCTTGATGAATGAGGTCTCCAGGACTCTAAACAAATCCAAATCATATTATGTGATATCATCTACTGTTAAATTCTACTCTGTACTTCTAAAATTTTTATTTTTATACTGTATTGAGGATTTGTTCTGATCTGTGTATTGTACTGTATTGTATTGACCCCCTTCTTTTTGACACCCGCTGCACGCCCAGCCTACCTGGAAAGGGGTCTCTCTTTGAACTGCCTTTCCCAGGGTTTCTTTCACTTTTTCCCTACAAGGGTTTTTTTTGGAGTTTTTTCTTGTCTTCTTAGAAAGTCAAGGCTGGAGGGCTGTCAAGAGGCAGGGCCTGTTATAGCCCATTGCGCCACTTCTTGTGTGATTTTGGGCTATACAAAAAATAAATTGTATTGTATTGTATTGTGCATATCTTTCTCGCAAGACGTATAATGCTGCTCGCATTGTGAAGTGGGGGGGGGAGGGGGGGGGCTGAACGCACGCTAAGGATATGATCTGCTGTCAGGATCATCTGCTGTCTTTCTGCTGCTGGTGAGCTGCCTGTTCTGCTTGTCGCATGTCGTTGTTTTAAGAGCTGGGAGCACATGATGCATGTCTGCCAAAAGCAATCCAACAACTGCTAGGTTAGATATCTGTGGACTTGTTTTAAATGATGGCTCACTGCTTTGTCTCGCGTGACGCTGTAAAAACAATAATTGTCCTTTATTTCCGGCCCTGGGCGTGATTAAATCTCTTTCTTGCAGGATGCATAACACTGCTCGCGTTGTGAAGGGGGGCGATCATTTGAAAGCTTGTACATCCGCTGTCCTTTTTGCCACTTCGTGTCTCTGCTGCTCGCATTGTGATCACTTCTCCTTGATCATAAATATACACCTGACCGAATTGTGTATTCTTTGAAATTAAACTTGTTGTTGCTTTAACTGTTGCGAGACCACAGATTCTCATAGCGTATGGTCCATTATTGTGTAAATCTACGTTTTGTGCATTGAATGATGCGAAGGCGAAAAGACTTTGTTTTCTGCTCTTTGCCTTTTATTTCTGACCTCACTTTGTTCTGCTATTTTTTCAATTACACCTGGTCCTGATGATTAATTTCCTTTTGTTTGCGCTAATGCAATCTTTTAGTCGTCGACGTTTCATTTATAACGTATTGTCCTTTATACGCTTTATATGCACTGAGACCCCTGGATCTGTGTGTGCTGTGTGCCTTTACACTACTGATTTTTTTGCTAGCCGTGCTCTGATATTGCTTGTAAGTAGGGCGTGTCTTGCAAGAATCTCATGTTCTATATCCTCACGAGACACTCCGTGACCATTCTCTTTCGTCTCACAGGTCTTTTATTTGTCTTCCATGATCTTAACGTGAAAATCACGTATTGTCTCCTAGTCATTCCCTCCCACAGGATTTTTTTTATAATAGAGAGATGTAAAATGAACTGTTGTAGAAGGGGACATTTCTGGAGGTATGCTCTCCTCTTTAGAGTGTGTATGCAAGCCCAAAATGTTATATGAAACTTTTTTTTTTTTAAATGTTATTAATTTTAATCATTCCATACAAATAGATCAGTTTTTACAAAAAATAGGAATGAAAACAGATCGACCCCCACCCCTGAGAAAGAGAGCATGGCCAATGGGGTAAACCTTAAAGCTTGTAAACATACCTAAATTGATTAGTTTCATAGGGCAATAGAGATGAATGGAGAAGAGAAAAAAATGCGGAGAGAATTGCTTCCTTGGTGCTTTAAAAGCTTATTCTAAAATATTATTGATTAGATCCTGCCAGGTTTTGAAAAAGTTCTGTACAGATCCTCAGACTGAGAATTTGATTTTTTCCAATTTCAAATAGTATAAAACATTGGTTTCCCACTGACTTAAAAGAGGAGAATTAGGATTCTTCCAGTTTAGCAAAATAAGTCTACGTGCCAAAAGTGTAGTGAATGCAATCACAGTTTGTTTGTCCTTCTCCACTTTAAACCCATCTGGAAGAACACCAAACACAGCTATTAATGGGTTAGGAGGGATTGTGACATGAAGGCTGTCTGAGAGGCACTTAAAAATTTTGGTCCAAAATGATGTTAATTTGGTGCAGGCCCAAGACATGTGACCCAGTGAGGCTGGGACTTGATTGCAGCACTTGCAGGTTGGATCTTGCCCTGGAAACATTTTGGACAGTTTTAACTTCCTCCATCCTTCTAGCTATGATTTTTGACAGTATCTTAACATTATTATTCAGAAGTGAAATTGGTCTGTATGATGCACATTGTAATAAGTCCTTATTTTGTTTAGGAAAGACGGGATTAATGCTTGCCGAAAAGTTTGAGGTAGAATTTGATTGTCTCTAGCTTCTGTAACTGTTGCTAATAGGAGGGGAGCTAGCTGAGTGGAGAATTTCTTATAAAATTCTGCAGGGTAGCCATCAGGAACTGTTGCTTTCTCGCCTTGAAGTGACTTTATAGCATCTAGTAATTCTGATAGCGCCAGAGGTTTATCCAGTTCCTCCGCACTAAAAGTTTCTATTTGTGGTATCTGTAATGTATCCAGAAATGCATTAGATTGTGTGTTGTCTTCTTTAAACTCAGTAGATTTGACAAATTGCTGTCTTGAAAGACTTGGCAAACTAGACTTTCTGTGCTTGTGCACAATTGTGTATTTACAGTTCCTTAGTTGCATGACATACAAAAGGTGACATTTATTGTGCTAGAACAAAGGGTTAGGATTTTCCTGACCTTAGCTGAACATTTGCATTTAAAGAGTAAACAGTAGACATCAGTGAGATTAAAATCTGGAATTTTGTCCTGTCACTCTTTGATTTGACAATGCAGTAGCTGTTATGCCAAAGGCAAATTGGCCTGATGCAGATACTTGCTGTATATTGCAACAAGAATTCCTAATGTAAATGTTCAGAATGATTTGTAGTTTGTCTGTGGTAATGGTGAGTGAGCAGTATTTGAAGGAAAATAATGGTGACTTTAGGTCTTTTTTGCAAATTTAGCATCAAGGAAAAATATCTTTAAACTTTGGGCCCAAATTCAGAATTTGGGACCTAGTGAATGTAGGGTTACAGGGGTTAAATTAGGGTTATAATCAATGGCAATGAATGGGGTATAGCAAGGTTATGATAAAGACAGAGGCGGTGGTAGACTGCCTACAAGGTTAAAACGGACTTTAAGAAAGGGGTTAGACTACTATTTGTAACACCCAATAGTGTAAAATGGTGTAAATGTATTGTGGTATCAAGCTACCAGGAAATCCCCCTGCCAAATAAATGGGTGAGATGTAAGTGTGAAGGGGTTAGAATAATTTAATATAATTTTATTATACTCCCCAATCCTTGATAAATTACTTGTTCATCAGAATCTTGTGGTTGACCAGAATCTGATGGTTCTGAATTTGGAATTAATTCCACTTAGAGAAGTGCACTGGGAAAAGAAATTTGAATCAACAATTTTCATATAACTTCAAATCTATCTATCTATCTATCTATCTATCTATCTATCTATCTATCTATCTATCTATCTATCTATCTATCTATCTATCTATCTATCTATCTATCTATCTATCTATCTATCTATCTATCTATCTATCTATCTATCTATCTATCTATCTATCTATCTATCTATCTCATTTGTTAAAATTGCCAGAATCAATATCATATCAAGGAGATTGATTGATGGAGATAAAAAATAATAGGGAAAGCAAAGGACAGCTACAGGGACTGCAAAAAAATCTTGAGAAGGTATCTGAGCATTGACCTTAAAAAGAAATTAGTAAGAACATACATCTTCCCAGTATTAGTTTATGGTATTAATACATTGACATGTGGGAAAAAAACTACTAAAAGGCAGGAAAGCTTCAAGATGTGGTGCTACGGAAGGATAATGAAAATTAGCTGGACATAGTTGGTGACAAATGAAGACATGAAGAAGAGGATGAGTAAGAGAAAGTATAACGGAGGAGGTGATTAGAAGAGGAATGTGATTCCCAGTGCTCTGACTTGTAAACTAAAGGCAATGCTGGATCTTTTTAAAAACAGAGCTTATTATCTGTGCTGACTCAGAATGAGACAGTGAGAATTTTATTGAGGAGGATCAGGAGATGAAGCAATTCAAGCCAAAATCATAAAAAAGTGTAATTCATCTGTCAACAAGAGATGAAACATAAACCAAACCTCAAAGACCCAAATACCATAATCAAATTTGTCCACCAGGAAAATGTTTCAATACAAGAATCCCACACCAGCACTGCTTTTATTCAATCTTGGATAGCAGGAAGTGCAAGGAACTGATCTTTATTCCCTTCACCAATAATGACACCTGAAGTATGACCCTGGACATCTCCCATAGCAACTACCACAACAAAGCTGCACAAAACTACATCATCCAAGGTCAAACAAAATGGTGTCAAAGCAGAACCATAAATATTTTGTTCTTTTTCAAATCTCTACCTATATACATCCATCCATCCATCCATCCATTATCCAACCCACTATATCCTAACTACAGGGTCACGGGGGTCTCCTGGAGCCAATCCCAGCCAACACAGGGCACAAGGCAGGAAGCAACCCCGGGCAGGGCTCCAGCCCACCGTAGTACCTATATACAGTATATATGAAATGCTAAAGTCTGAATTCCCACTACGGGAATCGCCATCATATTGTGGTGGATAGCGTGTCAGGCGAGGGGTCAGACAAAGAGCAAATCAAAGGGCCAATTGAAGCAAACCTATTAATTTAAAAAGAGTACCCTACCCAGTGTGGGGTTGCCAGGGCCTCTTCCTGGAAGCAGGCCTGGGAGGAGTGCCTGCAGGTAAGCACTTGGCAGTCAGGCCTTCCACAAAAACGCAATGTGGGACAGCCTTCCTGTGGGCCCACCACCTACAGCAGGAATAGGGGCCGGATGCAATGTAACCTGGATGGCAATCGAAGGGAGAGGCCTTGGCGGACTTGAACTCAGACACACAAACTGGCCTTTGGGATGTGGAATGCCACCTCTTTTGGATGGAAGGATCTGGGGTTGGTAGGTGAGGTGGAGAGCTAGCAACTAGATATTGTTTGGCTCACATCCACCCACTCACTTATTCCTAGAAGCAAACCTCTCGAAAGAGGCTGAGTACTCCTTTACTTTGGAGTTGCATCAGGGTATCGGCATTGGGCGAGAGTGGGCATCTTATTATACTTAATAATATAATATAATATAATATAATATAATATAATATAATATAATATAATATAATATAATATAATATAATATAATATAATATAATATAATATAATATCCATCCATCCATCCATTTTCCAACCTGCTGAATCCGAACACAGGGTCACGGGGGTCTGCTGGAGCCAATCCCAGCCAACACTGGGCACAAGGCAGGAACCAATCCCGGGCAGGGTGCCAACCCACCGAAGGACACACACAAACACACCCACACACCAAGCATACACTAGGGCCAATTTAGAATCGCCAATCCACCTAACCAGCATGTCTTTGGACTGTGGGAGGAAACCGGAGCGCCCGGAGGAAACCCACGCAGACATGGGGAGAACATGCAAACTCCACGCAGCCGGATCCCCAGGTCTCCCAACTGCGAGGCAGCAGCACTACCCACTGCACCACCGTTCCGCCCTATAATATAATATAATATAATATAATATAATATAATATAATATAATATAATATAATATAATATAATATAATATAATATAATATAATATAATATAATATAATATAATAGAATTCCCAGGGCTCTGACTTGTAAACTAAAGGCAATTAACTTGGTACTGGAGCACCTTAGGCCACAAACAAACAGCAACTGAAAGCCGCTGCAGTAAAGGCCTGGCAGAGCATTATAAAGGAGGAAACTCAGCATCTAGTGATGTCCAAGAGTTCAAGACTTAAGGCTGTCATTGCCAGAAAAGGGTTTTCAATCAAGTATTAGAAATGAACATTTTATTTCCAGTTATTTAATTTGTCCAATTACTTTTGAGCCCCTGAAATGAAGGGACTGTGTTAAAAAAATGCTTTAGTTGCCTCACATTTTTATGCAATCATTTTGTTCACCCCACTGAATTAAAGCTGAAAGTCTGCACTTCAGGTGCATCTGAGTTGTTTCATTTAAAATTCATTGTGGTAATGTACAGAACCAAAATTAGAAAACAGTTGTCTCTGTCCAAATATTTATGGACCTAACTGTATATATATATATATTTGTGTATATTTTTGGGACCTAACTGTATATATATATATATATATATATATATATATATATATATATATATATATATATATATATATATATATATATATTTTTTTTTTTTTCTTCTACGTGGGGAATTTGCATTATTGTTTTTGTTATTGTGTTTCATTCAGTATATTTATACTCCTATTTTACAATACATATGTGCTTGTGTTTAACCGTCAATTGAGGGGAAAATATTATTTGTTAGAGGTACGGCTTGGTATATGTAGGTTTGCCTCAGTAATTCATCCAGGCCAAAGGTCTTGGAAGTGTAGCTGCCGGCTGGGTAAGGGGTCGGCCGTTACAAGATGGTGGAGGTGGTGCATATATAGACCTGAAAAGCCCATGCAAGTAGTGAGGGTGAATTGGGAACATTTGGGGTAGACCACCCCTCCAAAAGACTTTCAACTCCAATCTCTGAAAAGGTTCTTCCTGCATCCTGGGGGAGGCTGGGGACATAAGGTTCGAATGGGCCTGGTTCAAAGCCTTCATTGTGGAAGCAGCTGCAAACAGCTGCACTATGAAGGTGCCTCTTGAGGTGGTAAACCAAGGACTCAATGGTGGACACCAGAGATGAGACATGCCATCAGGCTGAAAAAGGAGACCTTCTATGTATGGTTAGCAGGGGAGACTCCTAAATCAGCAGAGAAGTACAGACAGGTCAAAACAGCTGCAGCCTTGGTGGTCAGAGAAGCAAAAAGCTGGGTTTGGGGGTTGTTCAGAGAGACCATGGAAAATAACTATCAATCAGGCTCAAATAGGTTCTGGCAAACCATCAGGTGACTCAGAAAGGGGAGGCAGGGATTCACCCAGGCTGTTCTCAGCAACGATGGAGAAGTTCTGACCCAGAATGAGGATATTGTCTGGCAGTAGAAGGAACACTTTGAGGAACTCCTGAACCCGATAGACACATGGAGGAGGCAGAGCCAGAAGATGATGGGTTATCAATGCCCATTTCACTGAAAGAGGTCAATGAGGCAGTTACTATAAGCTACTCTGCAATGGCAAGGCCACAGGGATGGATGAGATCCACCTAGAAATGCTGAAGGTTCTGGACATTGTTGGAGTGTCATGGCTGACATGCCTCTTCAATGTTGCATGCTCATCGGGAGCTGGGCCTCTCAAGTGGCAGACCGAGGTCCTCTATTTTTAAAAGTGGGGACAGGACGGTGTGCTCCAACTATCAGGGGATCACACTTCTCAGTGTCCCTGGGAAAGCTTATGCCAGTGTACTAGAAAGGAGGCTCTGTCCAGTCATGGAACCTCAGATCAAGGAGGAGCAAATGGATTCCTTCCAGGGTGTGGAATTGTGGACTAGCTCTTTACCCTCATGAGGATTCTGGAGGGTGCATGGGAGTAGGCCCATTTAGTCTGCTTGAGTTTTGTGGACTTAAAAAAAACATATGACCATGTTCCCTGAAGTATGTTGTTGGGGATGCTGAGAGAGTATGGGGTTCCGGGTCCCTAATAAGGGTTATTTGGTCCCTGCAAAATCTCACTGACAGCTGTGTCCGCATACTCGTAAAAACATCAGCACCACTTCCAGTGGGTGTGGGACTGTGCTTTGTCTTCTATGCTGTTTATGATTTTTATGAATAGGATATCAAGGCGCAGTCGGGAAGGAGAGGGGGTCTAGATTGGTGGATTTAAAATTGCGTCATGATTTTTGCAGCTGTACCAGTAAATGAATGTCAAGTAACATTAATAACCCAATAAACTATACTGGTTGAACAATTTCTGAGAAATAAGTCCTAAAATCTCAAATTGTATATAAAAAAATATTAAATGACTAGCAGACACGTGCCTGGTAGGCTTGTAGACTTGTGTCTCACATGCTAATAATGATAAAATGCATAAAATCATACTTTATAAAGAGTAAAAATAGTTCATCATAGCACCATCATGGTGACGTGATGTATGTTGGTCAGACATGCAAGTGAGAACTGAATTCTACTCTATTCATATAACAATGTAACTACTACTATCCCAATAGTATTTCTATTACTACAAGGGTTGTGATCACTGTGCCCTTCCATCCATTTTCCTTCCTTGTATTGAAGAGGATTGGAATAAATGATGATAATCAATTAATTAAATAAATATCAGCTTTTCTAGTAAAAATGGCAATAAATAAAAATAAATTTTGGTAAGGCTATGACTTTACTTTCTGTTTCGTTCTCCTCAAATAGTGGTTGCCAAGCATTAGGTTTATATCTAAATAACTGTATAAATGTATAAAACAATAAGTTTCACAACTTCACCTTGTACTATATTTTTTCTAGGGTACACATTTTCTTTCACCAAATATCAGTACTTTTTTTCCACTACATGGCATGAGGATTGTGAATGGAAAAGAACGTATTCCTACTTAGCCATTGTTATGACAGTGAAATGTAGGTAGAAGGCAAACTTGTGACTGTTGTTCAGGTTTATCTTTACAGAGCTGCCTTACTCTTGAAATCTGAGTTCTTTCACATATTGCTGTGTGGATTTTAAGTATGTCGTTCAGGGCAGGTGGGCACTCAATCCACAGTTGAATTTACATGTAAGTGTAAGAAGATTTCTTTCCTGTAGCTTCACTATTGGTCTATTTAGCCTCTCTGACTCTGAGCCCAGCAAATGTTTTTCTTGATCTGTGCCAAGTGTATAGGGTTTAGAGTTTGAAATTCACAGTGAAAAGGGCATTCCTTTAGTTATGTCTTGATACCCTACCCCAGAGATCTCAAACTCCAGTCCTGGAAGGTCGCAGTGGCTGCAGGTTTTCATTCTAACCCTTTTCTTAATTAGTGACTTGTTTTTGCTGCTAATTAACTTCTTTTGAATTAATTTTTGAGATCCCTGCCCTACCACATGTGTAGCAATTATATTTCTTGTCCGAGTGTCTGGTGGGTAGCTTGCCTTTCTAATAATCTATATGTAATTTGCTGGTCCAACTCATCAAGGTGGTTGCCTTCAACTGGGAACTTAACTTACCAAATACTTGAATGGCCTAAGTGTGAACTTATTCCACACTTATTCAGAGATGTCATTTATGGTCTGATCAGTTGAAACCTGTCTACGTTGGTTGGAGATCAATTGATGATTCGGTGAGTCTTTGCCTTTGGGTTTTGTTTCTGCACAGAAGCTAGCTGTTAGGAGTGTGTCTTCCTTACATGTCTGGCTGACTTCACTAAATGTGCTTTACCTCACCAGTTTCTGCTCAATGTCAATCACCTTGAAGGTCAGCATTTTAGCCTGGAGTGGTGGCTATGGTGTTTGACTGATATATTTGACCGCCCTCAGTGACTACAATGACTTTGCACTCCTTAGCTACACAAGGCCATTCTTGTATTGACATCTGTAGCTTTTCCTCCTCACAAATTAACACTGACATTTAAATGCCAGGATCCTCAATGTTAAATCTGTTTTTAAACATCAAGGTATAACCCATGTAAGCATTTAAGCTTACTACAAAAACTGGCAGCTTATACATGTTGTTTGCAGATGAGCAAGCTAACGTTCTGTTAAATTAATGGTTAACATTCTGTCTAACATTCAGTTATTCTAACTGAATAACCTTCAATTAAACTCCTAAAAAGTGATTTTGTGGGTTTATTTTCTAAGTTGCAAACATCTCTACCTTACCCACCACCATGGCTTACAGATTGAGTATATACAGAAGCCTGCATGATCTTGAGTGAAGTATAGCTTGTCCTCCTCTTATCAAATCTGTTTCACTTAATTTACAAACATTTTAGAAATTACTTAGGAAATTTAGGAATTATTTGAGATAGTGTATTTCATGTCCTGGAGATACAGTCTGCACTCATTTTGCAGAAATGTGTTCTGATGTCTGCTGTCTCTAAGAAACAAGTTTCATTTTAACTATACTTGTGGTGTCATATCTATTTTCCTAGAGGCTGCTTCTGAGTCACAGTCATTTTTGGTAGCCACAGGCTAAAAAAAATTGTGATGTGGTCTTATATTCAAAGGCAGCAATTCTCTTTGGTTAGTGGTTTCATTGGAGGGCTGACTTTTTAATATACTACTTTCTCTCTGGTTTTGTAAAGAAATAATCTATGCTTTGCTTTTTGATTTCTTTGTCGTTCCTAGCTTGATTGCAGTAATTTATGTCACCCATGCTTTTCGTGCTTAGATTATTTCTAATATGTGCATAAATTCTAAATCTATATGCAGCATGATCAAATGTTAGTCAGAGGTAAGAGATTTAGAGCAAATAGTTCTTTTAAGACTGAGTCATTCTCTATTCTAGGATAGTTTTGCTCTTCAAAGTAATGTTATCATAGTTTATTGACAGGGCACCTGGTCATTCAGTGTGTGTGCATGTGTGTGTGTGCATGCAGTAGCTGGGTCTGTATGCATAGCATAATCTCTATTTAATGCTCCACAGAATGGGTCAAAAATGGACCAGATTTTATAGTTCTGGAATCCCATCCATACATGAACAAATTAAGATTGATTCCTTCCTGTGCAAAATCTGGCACATATTCAAGGATTAAATATTTTTTTTAAATTTGCTTATGTTGCATACAGTATCAGACACTTCACAGTATGTTGCCATCTCTCTGACTTGTATGAAATGCACCATAGTCATCATGGCAGAAGCAGATGCTTATTCATGCTTCCTCAAGAACTCTGCAGCTAGCTCACATTTTGGCTTCTGTCGCTCAGGATCCACTGTGAAATCACATTTTTTAGAGGAGTAAATGATCTTACTCTCCCTTCTTAAACCATTTTCATAGTTTTAAGAAACTTTATACCTAATCTCACTCTATCATACGGAGTGTTCTCTATATGTATTGAAGTTGGGCAGCGGAATTGCTGGTTCACTTTTAAAATCAAGACTTTACTCAATGGTTATTATTTTGCATTACTTCAATATGCAACCCTTTTTTCTCCTAGATCACTTTAGCTAGCTTTGGTACATTCATCCTCAATGAATGCTAATTTTGCTTTTATCTGAAAGATTTCCCCATAACTGGTTGTTTTCTATTTTAGTTGCATATTTACAGTAATGATAGCTACAAATCTGTCTCACGAGTACGCTAGATAATGACTAGTCCTGTCTCAACCCTCAATGACAACTTTATATTTAAACTGTGGTTCTCTGTTTCTAGTATGCAGCCCATTTTGCCTGTGTTACCTACACCTCTGCTACTACACAAACCTTTAGTTCATTATGGATTTCTGCAGGTTGACTTTCACTGTTGTTTATTGTGACTTCTGTCTGCAGTTTTCTAAGCTTTTCCACATGCACAAATATATGTTTTATTGCCATCACTACTGGGCCTAAAATTTTCTGTTACACAAATTCCATCCTATCTCTTGTTTAAAACATCACTATTTTTATTGATTGTTTTCAAAACTTTTGCGAGACGAGCAGCAAGCAAAATATTGATAAAATTCAATTCCTTGCTTTATTATGTCCTGTACTTGTGTGTTTTAACTTTTACAGTTACCCTGAAAAGTAACTTGCAGTATATCATAAGACACCAAAAGAAGAATATGGGGAAGAGGAGTGGATTGATTGATGTTAATTATGTTTTCATATGCAGTAGATTTTCATTGGTGCTTCATTCTAATGGAATAAAGAAATGGGTGAAGCCACCAACAGCATATTCTATCATTGTTTCTTTTCTCCCAACACCCAAGACTAGCCATGTCACATGTGAAAAGTCTTAAGAACAGGTAATCTTTTCACCTGCTATTGGGCTGTATCTGTGTCTCTATAGTCATAAGACATACTGAAATGACCGGTGGTGATCATCCCACTCAGTGTAACACAGAGAGGCCAATATAAGAGTTACTATATTAAATAGCTCACCCAAGGGAGAAGTGAACATTAGGAAGATCAAAGTAGTAAATAAACATAATTAACAACACCTCCATTCTTTCTGTGCCTACCTATATAGACTGTTGATCAAGGCTTAGTAGGGGTGATGACCAATTTGGTTGACCATTTCTCGACCAAAACAGTCCAAAGACTTCCCTTCCTCACTTTTAACCTTTGAATCTCTCTAAATTTCAATCCTCCTTTTCCATACTCTGGCCTGTTTTCCTTCCTTTGACCGGCATTTAACTCTGTTATTGTTGTATTTAAAGCAGCAGAGACACAAACAAGTTGAGAGATGTTTCAGGCAGGTGTTAGTACTGAGAATCAAGAATACTAGCATGAAAGAGTAAGCTGAGATATTAACTAGAAATCAAATCAAAAAATGCTTTACACTTGAAGAAAAAATCGCTGACTAAGAGTCTTTCTTTTTTATGATTAAAAGTATGTACATAAAGCAAGGCACACTGTCACCTTAAATAGTGACTGTGAAATGACATCACAGTTATCAGCATCATATAATTGGCAACAACAGTACAGTGAAGGCCATGCAACAATACAAAATGAAAATGTGACATATAAAACGCAAGATGACACCATAATGACATCATAATTGAAATTCTATAAAACTAAGTAATCATAAATAAAAGTTATTTTTTAACAATTATACATGTAAAAATGATGCCAAACATTTTTGAGGTTCTTTACATAGCTCCACCTCTCCTCTCTAAGCTCATTGAGCCTGTTGGATTAAGATGTTGTGAAAAGAACTGATCTCAGAGTTGTTATGATCAACTGCTTTAACATTTTTTTGTGAGTTTTCCATGAGTGTTTATTAAAATTCTGCATGTAGAATGGGGTTTTGAAGCCCAAGGAATCTATTTCTTATATTTGTTTTTTTTTCTTCATTTTGTTGTATATTAGCTATCATCATGTTACCTGCTGTTCTCCCACAATGGCATTTTCTTTTCCATATGATGTCACCATTGTTGACAAATTTTTGCTCATGGTTGCTAAGCTGTTATAAAGCAAGGTCAATCAGAAGTGTACAGGTATAAAACCGGAAGTGACCATGTATAAATTATAAAATGTCAGCATTGAACATTTCTGGTTGTCTGAGATTGCAGATGCCATTTAATAGCACTTATCAATTAAGTTTTTTTACTTGTTTTTCTGGTTAATAATTCTCTTTGTGTTGTGACCACCAGGGGGGATAGCAGCACCCCAAACACCCAGACATAATTACACAGTACTGTCCTAGGTTTAAATGTAAGGTGTTTATTCAACACAAAATCTCCACAGGATTTCAATTTTATCCTTTTCAGATTGCACAACAAAGTAATAACTTTCCTAATCCTTCTACATCTCCCACATACTCTCATCCACCTCCTTCTAACTCTGACCACTCACACAGGAAACCTAGCTTCTTTTATGCTGGACTTGGAAGTACTTCTGGTACCACAGCATTGCACACTGGGGAGCAAAAACCTTCAAAGAGGGTATAACAATCCTCTACAGCTTGGCAGTAGCTAAGAACCCTGACAGGATTGTCCCATGGGTCTGCAATTCCCAGCCTGCCCTGCGGGTATCCATATGGGTGTTCCACCAGTGGGATGCTTCCTCTGTGTGTATGGGATGGAGTGGGGGGGGGGGAGGGCATGCCCCTGGAAAGCAAACACCCTCTGTTTTTCTGAGCAGGTAGTTGGGGTGCCAGTCCATCCAGCATGGCACTCACAGTGTGTTTTACTGACTTTGGTTATACGTCATAGTTTATTATTTTTTGGTATTGAATTTGGCCTGCCTTTCTGACTATGCTTCATCTCTTGATCTTTTCATTAAAAAAAAATCTTTCTTTACCTCCAAGTGGCAGAATAAGGGGCAGTTCCTGCCAAGCCCAATCATTATTAATGTCAAAGCAGGCCTGACTTTTACAGCAGGGATATAAGGCTAGACCATCCTCTAGTAGCTGCTAGTGACACAGAAAACATGTGCCTTCAGATAATGTAAGACCACATCTCTAAGAGCCTGACATCTCAAAGGGACAACTGGGTGTCTACTATGCCTGCTTGGGAATATATCAATCCCTCTTATCAACCTAGAGATCTTTTGACCTTCTGCAAGTCTTTTCTATCTTCTCCCTGTGTTTATAAAGAGAATCACGGCATCTCTTGTCCTTTCTGTGCTGTACACTCTCACGGATTATCTAATTCTCTTTATCCTTGTTGCCTTTCTCCCTGTTATGATTTCAAGCCCCAGTACTTAAAAAAAGCTTAAAAACATCAAAGCCTACACTCTCAAAAAGCTGAAGCCCTACAAAAATCACTTAAGAAAGAAGGGAACTGTCAAAACCCCTGGCCTAAACTATGATTATTTTTAAAGTAATGAATAATTTATTTGATTCAATATAGACAACATCATAACAAACAAGAAAATATCATTGCTGATGATTTTATTCACACCAAACGTAGGCTTGGGATTCATAAATTTGAGCAACATGTAAAATGAGCTACCAGAGGGGAAACACATTGGACCATGTCTATTCTAATATAAGGAAAGGCTACAATCCATTTCTCCTCTCACATCTGGAGTGATGTGATCATATATCTGTGGTTCTATCTCCAGCTTATATACAAAAACCTTCCAT
Organism: Erpetoichthys calabaricus; assembly: GCF_900747795.2. Taxonomy (NCBI): domain Eukaryota; kingdom Metazoa; phylum Chordata; class Cladistia; order Polypteriformes; family Polypteridae; genus Erpetoichthys; species Erpetoichthys calabaricus. The sequence continues at coordinate 169,781,568 of NC_041397.2, forward strand.
TTTAACGAGTAAGACTTGGTCTGACGATACATCATTCCAGCTTCAGGACAGTTTCCAAAGAACAAAATAGGACTTATTTGCCAATCATCATATAGAGTAATACACTTCAACTGTACTTTTCTATATCTAGACCTGTTCTGAAAATGCCACCACCAATAAGCACATCCATGTTTTCCCAAACAGGAAATCTTGCATGACAAAGGATTTTCAGATTCGCTTCAAAGTCCTCAAGGCAGTCTTCATGTCTGGTGACAGTTATATAGCACTGCCAGACATAACCTAAAGAAAGCTATCAAACAAGCTAAAATGGCATACAAGCAGAGAATTGAGTATCGCCTCTTTAACAGAGTCCCACATCAAGTAACACATTATCAACTTTAAAGGCAACACCAAACCATCCATGAGCAGCAGTGTCTGACAGAGGAGGGCAACTGCTTCTTTGTCTGTTTTTAAAAATGACGAACAGAGACTAAAGTAATATCCACAACAGCCATCACCAACCATGTACTCAGTGTGCAAGCATAGGATGTATGGCAAATGTTCAGAAGAGTAAATGAGAGGAAGGCTGTTGGCCCTGTTGGAATACCTATATGGGTGCTCAAGGACTATATCTACCAGCCTGCAGAGTCTTTGCCAACCTTTTCAACCTCCCTGTTCCAGTCCATTGTCTCCCCATGACTAAAGATAGCTACAATCATCCCAGTACCAAAGTCATTAGCCGCATATAATTACAGACTAGTAGCACTCCTTCCCATCATTATGAAGTGCTTTGAAAGACTGTTTCTAAGAAACAACCCCCACCCCACCCCCCAAAAAAATCCTGGACTAATACCAATACACTTAGAGAGCAAACAGATCCACAAAGGATGCCATTATCAATGCCCTCTACATTGTTCTGACCCATCTTAAGCAGAAGGGGACATATGTAAGTGTACTCTTTATTGATTACATCTCTACATTTAATACATTTATCCCTGGCAAGGACCACCAAATTGCTAGACCTGGGTCTCAGCCAGTCATTATGCATGTGGATCAAAGACTTTCTGTAGTTACACTAGATTTGGCCCCAACCTCTCCTCCAGCTGATGCTCAGCACTTGTGTACTGAGTAGCTCTTCTATGCCTTGTACACATACTGTAGGATTGCAAACCTGCATATGCCACAAACGCCCACCAGTAATAACTTTGCATATGAAACGACAGTGGTGAGCGCATCTCATATAGACATGAGATAGCCCACAAACTGGCAGTATGGTGTTTTCTGTAAAAATCATATTACTTAATACTAAGAAAACAAAAGAACTCAATTTCAGGAGACACTGTGACAACTTATCTCCTTTTAAAAGCAATGGAGATGACATAAAGAGGGAAACTACATCATTGAGGACCTTACATGTGTAACAGGTGGAACCTAATTGTTAATTATTCACACCTGATTTTAATTAAACAAATAGTATAGGACCAGCACGCAGACAGAGAGAGTTTGTTGCCTGGTCATTGGTTTGTTGGCTGTTGCTTATTGCTGCTGTTATTGTTTTACTGTTTGCTGTTAAGACTGTGCTATTTTTTTATTTCTGTCAGGGATGTTTATATGTTAACTTTGAACCTAATGTAAGATTGTACCTGAGGGAGGAATTGATTGTTTGATTTATTTTATTTTTCACATATGTGTATTCTTGATTATTTTTGTTATCAATGGTATATAGTATTTTTTTCTACTATACTGTATGTTTTGTTTGCCGTGGGTTTTTTTTTGTTTTCACATTGTTGTTTGTTATAAGATTCCCCACACCAATTGTTATTATCATTATAACCGGCTGTAATAAATAATAATATTTTATTTTTTGGTGTTCCTTTTGTTCTTTCATTCATGTTTGGGGCAGATTGTTTAGTTAATTTAGCCCCCACTTGGTCACCTATGGTCAATAAACACAACTGCTAAGGTCAAAAGGCATAGCAGTGGCTTTATTTTTAAAGGCACTTAAAAAATTCAATCTGTCCCCCAGGTTTTTTTGTCCTTTTACCACTGATCAACAAAGACCATTCTGACATACTGCATCAACAGGTAGTAAATGAAATATACAGCTGCAGACAAAGAAACTCCTTAGAGAGTGGCAAAATCTGCACAGACAATAGTTGGACACCATTTGCCCTCACTTCAAGACATATTTAGATCATGAAGCCTTTGCAAAGCCGGCAGCATTTTGAAAGACAGTAGTCAAGTTTGCTATCATCTTTTTACCCTGCTACCTTCTGGGAGATGCTACAGGTTCATAAAAACCCTATATAAAAATATATAAAATCCTAAGCCCAAAAGTGCAACGATTTTATGTGACATTTTTATGTCACATTTTTTGTCACACTTTAAATTGGGCTTATGTTAAAACCTACATATATATGTTTGGTATCATTCTTTTCAGAATTTATCGAACTTTAATGTGATGTTGTTAGATTTTCAGATTCATATTCTGTTTTTAAATTATAAACTAAAAAATATCAAGAACTTACGTCCTGTGAGACGTGACTTTGTGCCAAAGGATTTAACCACATCCTGTACCGGAAATAAAAGACAAAGAGTAGGACAGCTGCTGTACAAGCTTTTAAATGTTCGAAGCGCCGTGCAAGATACATATCACGTGGCATGGCAGCAGCAGCAAGCCAGCAGCTGATCGAGCAAAAAACTGTATTTGTTTCCCATTGAATCACCGTTTAAGAGGGGGTTTTGGAGGAAAGACAGTGTAAGACAAAATTGCAAAGAAGGAACAAGCAAGGATGTGGGGGAAAAGTACAAATAAAAAAAAAAGAAAAAAAACATAACAAAGCAACAATACAACCTTGTCAGCCCCTAGTTCTTAATGGGGTCCAGTGCACAAACTGTACCTTGAGAATAAGTGATTGCTATCAAACTATATGCCAAGGAGGACACTTTTCAAAAATAGTGTTTTAGTATTTAGTATTTATTATTGTTCCTCATGTTAACCCTTCCTTATGTTCATTAGTTTATAGTGTTTTAGTAACTAAACTAATGAACATAAGGAAGGGTTAACATGAGGAATAATAATGTTTCAAATAAACAACAGAAGCCCATATCCTGGCTACCCCATTACATATCTAAATATCAGTATTCTATCTGGTGTAATATCATATGTATATTCTCATGTAAAAGTAACACAGAAACAGCTCTATTCCTCAGCTTCCATATCTTTTTTTTCTCCCTCCATTTGAACTCCCTCTTTTGTGTCCACCAGCTCTGTGACTGGAAGAACGTTTTGAACCACAGTCATGAACTTCTTCAGGATGTTCTCAAGAAAATATTTCTGGGATCCTGAAGCACATGGAAAAGATTTCAGAACATATGGCTGGAGCTCCCTCTGGTGGCCCCATGTGCCCCTGCATCCCGAACTTCAACCATTATTAAATGGCCCAGCAACACCCTACATGATACTGAACATAACGTGACACTCCCCCACAACACACACAAATATCCTCCCCGTAAACCTTCCTGAGCCCAGCCTGGCCACGTGCCTTCATCTTCTGCCAAGAGTCAGTACTGCTTTATACCAATGAATGATGAACACAAGTCTTAGAGATTAAGTCAAACTCATTCCCAATGCTTGTGGGACTCTGCTAGGGCCACCCTATGTCATAATTTTTATAAACAGACTTTCTTGGCACAATCAAGGAGTAGATTGGCTCCAGGTCAGTTGCTTCAGGATTGCCTCTCAGCTTTTTGCGGATGATGTTGGTCCTGTTGGCTTCATCAAACTGTGAACATGCACTTGGGAGGTTTGCAGCTGACTGTGAAGCGGCCTGGATGAGGATCAGCACTTCCAACTCTGAGGTCATGGTTCTCAGCCGGAAAAGGGTTGAATGCCCGCTCCTGGGCGGAGATGGGGTGTTACCTCAAGCGAAAGAGTTTAAGTATCTTGGGATCTTGTTCGCAAGTGAAGGACGAAGCGAGCGAGAGATAGAAGACCTAAGCAGCATGTGCAGTTATATAGACTTTGTAAATTACGTCAAGTTAGGTTGACATTCGACATTAGTTTGACATTCGGATTTTAAGGCTTCAAATCTCTGAAACGAAAATAGCAATGCCATTGAAACTAACCATGCAAAAATTAATGTAGTACTGGTCAGACGAGATGAAGTTTCAACTCTGCTCTCAATATACTAGTTGATCTACATTCCTGGCCTCACCTATGGCCAAAAGCTTTGGGTAGAGACTGAAAGAACTAGAATGATGGATACAGGTGGCAGAAATGAGTTTCCTTCATAGGGTGTCTATCCTCAACCTTAGAGAATGGCTAATAATGCAGACATTTGGGAGGAATTAATAATAATAATAATTCTCTGCATTTACTGTATATAGCGCTTTCTCACTATTCAAAGTGCTCAGCAATTGCAGGTTAAGGGCCTTGATCAAGGGCCCAACAGAGCAGAGTCCCTATTGGCATTTACAGGATTCAAACCGGCAACCTTCTGACTGCCAGTGCAGATAACTAGCCTCAGAGCCACCACAGTTCCAAGTAGTTTCAAGTACTTCCAAGTAGAGCCACTGTTTCTCCGCATTGAAAGGAGCCAGTTTAGGCAGTTTGGTCAGTTTCAACTGGGAGGAGACAGGGCAGACTAAGGACACACTGGAGAGATTATATCTGTTGACTGGCTTGAGAATGCCTTGGTATGAGGAGTAGTTGGAAGAGGTGGCAGGAAACGGGATATCTGAGCATCATTGCTTAGACTTCTGCCCCCATGATAAGTGGCTGAAAACAGATGGATGGAGATTTTAGATTATATCAAAATTTGATTAAAGGTTAAATCAGCATCATATATAACACTTAAAATTCTTCTGCATTCTGCAAAATTATACTTCAAGTGCTTGAAATCATGACTTGACTGTATTGGATTATTAATTACAGAAGCCCTACCTTGTAAATTACTTTTTTCGGGACTATTAATTATTAGTCACTCCGTTCGTGTTTTTTCCAAAGATAAAGCAGAGAGAGTGTCTGAATACCTTGCATTGGATGGTTTGACTTTTCTACTCATTGTAAGGCTGGAATGATTGCAATAGTTGAATGTATCATTAAATAATAACAAAATCTTTTATTCTTTTTAACCCCAGAATCTGAAATATTTAATCTCTTTTGTTCTTTTCTGATTACTGATCTTTAGAACTATCAATAAATTTAAGGAACATAGTCTCCCTATTTGCTTTACAGTCTTCCGCTGGATAAGTTAGTCACATAATTCCTTGAGCTAACATTAATAAACTACAGCCTGCCTTATTAGCAACTTTGAATCATTGGAGGAAGAAATTTGTAACTCTCATTATTTTGTTTTGTTTTAGGTTTTAATTTTTTCCATAATCCTTTCAGCATACAATTAGATAATTAAATTTCTTCTCCTAATAATTGTGACTAAATTGTTAAACCTAGTTTAATTTTTATAACATCCAGTGAGGTTTCCTTTGATTCAAGTGGCCACCTGAGAAAGAGTTTGGCTCTTTGTATAGGAAGCACAAATTGGTGATTCTTTCTACTTTGTTTCTTCCTATTTATACAGACCAACTAACCAACATCACCACCACCATCTCGGTGTTTGTAAATTATACTTACCAAACTTATTTTTGGACTCCCTGGTATTTTTCTGGATGTAGAGAGATGCCTAGGAGAAGTTCATTTCTCAATGTTAGTATTGTAGCATCCAGTTTGGGGTGTTGGTGTCGGGGGTGAAGCCTGGTGGCTGAAGGACTGTTGTGAGTGACAGGGAATGCAGAGGGCAGAGAGTGCTGCCGAGGACTGCCATTCAGGGAAATGATTGACGTTGGAAGGAAGAAAAGGGGTGGTATCCTGAATTAAGGGGCTGGAAATGGACGTGGAGATTTCTGGATGGTTTGGTGGAAAATGAGAAGGTGTGGCAGATATAAGAATGAAGGACGAGTACAGAGTAGTGGTTGATTCTGTGTAGGGAATTAGAGTTGTCTTTTATGGTGTCTCTCATGGCTATAACAATGAGAGATTTATAGATCATTGTAAATAATTCTAGTTCAATATCATTCTTTTTTGGTTTACATTCATGTATTCTTCTTAGATTAGACAGCTCGGAGTAAAATGTTTTGCAATCACTTCTTTGTCCCGCTGTGTCTTCCTTTATGAACCTGTTAGGCTGAGGTTGCAACAGTATTAAGCCAAGAAGGACTGATTTCTTCCATCACATTTTTATTATTCTTAATAATAATAAAAATAATAATATATAACAATAATAATAATAATAATTCTATATATTTACAACCAACATTTATATAGTGTTTTTTCTCACTACTCAAAGCACTTCAGTGAGTGGGGAGCCACTTCAACCACCACTAATGTGTAACATCCCCTGGGATGATGCGACGGCAACCATTTTTGCTCCAGTACACTCACCACACATTAGCTATTAGGTGGTGAAGTGGTGAGAGAAATAGCCATTTAGAGACTGGGGATCATTATGTTGAAGGCTATTTGATAATTTTGTTCTTTCCTTAACTATTTTCTGTAAGTTTACACATATTAGAAGGTTATCTATTTTTTCATAAGGCAACTATTTAACTGATTTTCCATTTGATGATGGATGGATGGACTTCCATTTAGATGAATATTTTTGCTTTTCAATTTAATCAGCCTGTCCATCATGCAAAGGCCTAACCTGTTTCTTTAGAAGCAGTATTTTTATTGACTTTGGCAGCTATTATAATTTCAAATATAATAATAATAATAATAATAATAATAATAATAATAATAATAATAATAATAGTACTTTAAATTTGTATAGCACTTTTCTCACTATTCAAAGCTCTTTGCATACATAACAAGAAAATGAAAATAAAGCTATAATTGTTTTATGTATTACCTCTTCAGACATTTTCTTTAAGTACTGTATTTCCCAACCAACTTCTATACACCATCTAAATTATCATAACAAAGAAGTTATTTGAAAGACAACATTACCCATTTTTCTCATTTTAAATACAACATTTATCAGTCATGTTTTTAATTACTAATGACAGTGTGCGTTCTTGCCCCACTAAGTCCTTTCAGACTTGCTTTTTATTAACTTGATATCTTTGATAATCTAAACATTATCAATGCTTGTAGCTTTGGTAACAAGATGAAGATTGTAACCAAACTATGACACCCATGTGTAACCCATTTTAAACACACTCCAATTGTTTGATGTTGTAGTAAACACAAAAAATGAGATAAAAAGGATTGGGGTCCAGTTGAGAAAACCCTGTTTAATGGAAGGCATCTGCCTCTTAGCCTGAAAAGTGAGACATGTAGCATGTCTCATAAAGAGTATGAGGCATGTTGTTGTGTTTCTCAGGAGTGCTGCTGGTGGAGTGATGCTGACTTCCTGTTCTAGGCTCCTTTTCTATTACTGTATCTTTTCCAGCAGTGGAAGTGTAATATGAGACCGAACATGACATGAATCTTTGCCCTGGGAACAGGAACAAAAACTACTGATACAAATGGTGTACGCCATGCCACGTTCCCCCCCCCCCCCCCCCCCCCAGTCCCCTTAGTGCGCCAATAAATCAGTCCCTGCAAGACAGCAAAGTATTTAACTGTAGTAACACATAATGATTAAACTAGAAAGTCATTTAATTTAGTTTCTTAAATTACACAATACTTGTATTGACAATTTCAAGTCTTGAGCATACCAGTTTTTGTGTCATTGCCTATGGTAAATCATCGGGTAAATCATCATAATAATAACAGCAGACTCAAGCAAAGGTTTTCACATACTGTAGAATAAAATGCATTCAATGAGGAAAGAGCGCATCAAGGCCAAAAGACACTGACATTTCAACCACAGCTGTGTAAATCCAGGAGCATGGATGTTAAAAATCATCAGTTGCAATTTCAAATAGCTGATGCTTACTTGAGTGAAGTTTAGAAAGATAGGAGAATATAAAAAAAGGTTGTTGCCTTAACAGTATACTGCATAGCAAGTTCTGTGCCTCATTACATACTACACTTTACTTACTGAGCCTGCAATTAAAGCAAATAATTATTCTGGATTTAAAACTATACAAGGACTTAGAAAGACTAGTAATTTGAAAGACAATTTTATTTTTATGTGTTTTTTTAAGTTCAGTTTCAACTCCATACTAATTTATGAATGAATAACAACACAAGCACTGACACCAAAAGTGCTACCTTTTTCACTTGTTGTCATTTTCCTGACCATGGCCTTTGTCCTCCTGCCAGTTAAGCATTTCCCCAAACATTTCTCCCAATTACCGATTCAAAGTCCTCTTGGCTATAATGCAGCTTTAAACTCTGTCCCAAGGTCACTTCAAGAGTGAAGGGTGGCCCTATTTTGGTAAATGGGCAACAAGCAAAAATTCCTTCTAGATGGCCCCTGACACTTTAGCTTCCCCCGATCACTCCATGCTATAAGCCCTTAGGAGGCAAATGGAGCATAATGTTCTAGTTTGGGAATTGTGTGCAAACATCCATCCAGGTAGACATTTCTACTCCTCCTGCTTCCAATCTCTGTATTTAAAATGGCAACAATTGTACCATCTCTCCTTTCCTGAGACCATGTAAGATCCCATTTCAGTTAAAAGTGTTCTAACTCTCCCAACCACCATGAAGTTACGTTCTCTCTTACTATCTCCTAACAGAACTTATGTGATCAAGTGTCCTGAGAAAACACAGCACAAATACAGGGCATGCTACCGCCAAGTTGCCCCTGTGTTCCCACACTAGTATTTGCAGAACATCTAATTCCTCCAATGTGATTCTCCCACTACCCTAGACCTCTGGTTTGGGACTTTAGCATGCGGCATGCCAACCCGGTAGTGCTCTTGCACATGGCAGTCTCTTCCCAGTAATGCATTACATCATAAGGACTTATACCACCTTTTTGGTGTCTTGCCATTGTTGGTAAGTACTGTTCAGTTATTAATACACCTAATAATATAGTTTGTGTTATTCGTACAGATAGAGACCTGCATGAACATGGAGAACAGTATGTTAAGAAAGTACATTTCAGAGTGAGTGTGTGTGAGATGTGTTCTTCAAGCCTCACAGTCAGATTTCTAACAGTCAGCAAATTCTACATCTAGAAGTCTATATTCCAAAGGTCCTGAGACTTCATGATCAGCTTCAGGGAGATGATGGTGTGGAATACTGAATGGAAGAGACATGCAGTATCTATGCACTGCTATTAGATTATAAATAATACATTGAAAAGTAAAAAATCTGAAGTATGTTTTTTATATCTCATTCTGAAATTGTGCAAGTTAAAGTTTTACAGGCCTCATGATCCCACAGAAAGTTGCTGGAAATGTTATTGTTACCATATCATTTTTTTTTCTAGGTGGAACGGTGATTAGTGATGCTGTCACACAACTTCAGGGACAGAGTTTGTATCTTGGCCTGGTCACTGCCTTTGTAGACTCGGAACATTCTTTCCATATATGATTGACACTTACTGTAAATTGTTGCAATGTGAGTGAATGTGGATGCATGCATGTGTGTACCCTTCAACGAATTGGTGCCCACTCCAGGGTTGGTTTCTGCCTCAAGAAGACATCGTAATTGGATTATACTAGGGACAGTCAAATGTTTTTGTTTTAGTTCCAACATTTATCCCTTTGTTTCCTCAAATCTGTAATCCATTTAATTTCAGTGGGAGTTGGAGTTTGTTCTAGAGGGAATTGCAAGGAATAAGCAAGAATTAAATTTAATATCAGTACAATGTAGAATACATGCTGTCATATACACCACTAAGATTTACAAATGCTAGGTGATGTGACAAAATGGCTGTGGTCTGTAGTGGGATACCCACAGTGGCAAGGTAAAGAGCCACAACATCTCTGAAGGTGACCAAAATGCCAGGATGACACTATACTCTTTATCAGTATGTCCAGAGGTAGCCCTAGAACATCCATGGATTAAGATCACCTGCCCAATATGTTACCATTTGAAACCTGATTTAAAAAATACTTTTAAGAGGTGGTTATGACTGGAAGGGTTCGGGAGTACCACTGTGCCTCTTGGTATTGATGCCAGCAATTTTATTAATTATGCAGATAAAACTCTAAGCAGACTTAGGGATAATATGCAAACTCCATACAGATTGTAACAAACTAGGATTTGAAGCAAGGACTCCTAAGTGTTGGAGCTGCAGTTGGGATACAACAGCTACAATATACTCAACACACAATTCTGTCCTGTCTCTGATGTTGTGGAGTTTGAACTTTTAACATAATCAGTTGCAAATTATTTGGGTAAAAATGAGCAGAACTGCTTACATTGGTCCAAACTTACCAGCGACACCAGTGTGTATATACTGCTTTAATCTCTGCTTGAGAAACGAGTATAGTTTTCAAGGGGCTTGTTGGTTTACAATGCTCACTCCAATGTAGTGGGTTCAAATCCTGCACCCACTTGCTATCTACATTCACATAACATATTTTCTTCAGGGTTCCTCCAAAAGACCGGCATCTTGACTTATCTGTTATTTCTAAATTGAACCTGTGTGTGTGTGTGAATGTGCGTACTTTGGTTCCTGGTTTGTGCCTGAAATTGTCAGAATAGGCTCCAGCGATCCTTGACTCGTGTTGAATTGTGCAGATTTGAGAATGTTATATTATAGTTGGTATTGGAAGTAAGAGCTGGAAAAGCTCCTCCAGCAAGGATGTGATGCCTGAGAAACATCTCACGCCACATCAAAATTTAGAAAAGAATTCACGTAATATTCAAAATCCGCAAAGAAAGTTCACAGTGAAAAATTCTTTGAACACCTTAACTTACAGAGCTTTACCCGATAAACTGGAAAATACACCACTCTCCCTAAGAACTTACAGGCTTCGTAATTTATTGGTGTGCCCTAACAGTTGACCCGGATGTTAAGTCCTAAGACAGTTGTCCAATCAGCATACACTTAATGTACAGAGTGAAGTACGCCTGCGCAAAAGAGAACGGGACCAGAAAAAACGTATTGTATGTAATATATTAATTTATAAGTGTAATGTTTCTTGTTTTAAAATGGCAATTTTACATTTGTTGCGTGGTGCATGCGTCAATGAAAGGAGAGGGTTAATTTGTTTTAGAGCAGGAAACGGTAGACATTAAGTTTTGACTGAAATGGAGGGTTGCAATAAATGCTCAAGCACAAAAAGGAAAATGTTTGAGATACAGTGTGCATGCGGTTAAAATGCCATTTTGCAACATGCAAATTTAAATTTTTTATCACCTAGCAAGGGGCGTCAATAATTATAATGCAGAAAGGAGGCATATAAGTGTTGCAGCCCGCTGTAACCCAACCCAAGAGAATTTCTCTTAGAGAAAGTCGAAGGTGGTCTTTGTAGGACAGCGCAGACGTAGAACTGTCTCTCTTTTTTCTTTAGAAACCACAGCGCTTGAATGTTAAATACATATTTTTACTCGGAATGTAGTCTTTTGTTACATGTTTCCAATATTCGGTATATTAAATATGGTATTATTAGTTGTTTTGATGACTTCTTGCACATTATAACTGTCGTGGATACATTAACTACTAGTTATTATTTTACAAAGCAATTAAATCGTTATCTGTAATCAGTGTTTCAATCATCGCTAACAAGTTTACGTTAAGAAAACTAAGTAATTCTGGCCTGTGATTTTTTTACTTAAGCAGTATCATTTTTGGTATTCTTCGTTTAACCAACTTCGGGTGATGCGATTTTCTTGCGCACTGATAGTAAAAGTAAATATTAAGCTTTTTATTGTAGTTGTATTCTTGATTTACAAGGGCACCACAAATGAAAGGGTGAAAATAAGAAGTCGTTTAAACCCGATAGTGAAAAAGGCTGCACTGGGAAAAGAAAATGTATACCATTTCTAAAAAGTGTCATCGCGTAATTCTCTTTCTCAAATTGAATTTCTTAATATTTAGATTTTTTTGTTTGTTTTATTACTACTACTGTCCGGGGAGGTATTGCACTGTTCAGGGCTGCTCCCCCTGAATATACAGTGAAGGGGTGTCCCGGCCGGGTCTGCCACACACCATTTATCATAAGGTAACATGCAACAGTCTAACATTATGTTAAACCAGTCTGAATGCTGCTGAGGTTTTTTTCTTATGAAAGTTACTTCTAGTGTTAAAAATGACAAAAAGATACCATTTAGGCAAATCAAATTAATTTACAGATTTTGCCTTTTCTTTTTCTAAACATGCTGTCCATTGCAATGTAGCATTTACAATCTGAAAAACAGCAGTTTTTATTAATACAAAATTAGGTGCATCTACACCTAATGAAAAACATATTAAAGGATCGTCTCCTTTAACAAAATAGTGTATTTGTCCATCACCACTAACATGGGAACAATGAATCCTTCAGGAATTTTAAAAATATGGGAAAATAGCGCTAGTTGATTCTTTATTTTTGTGTGGAAATTTATTTTAAATTAAAAATTTATTTTAAATTCTTGATTATCCTGTAGGTCGGTGTCTGTTATTGTTAATTAGGTACCAAATTAGTATGGGATCTTGGGGTGTATCTTTCTGTTTACTTGTATTTGTGCACTGAAAGTTATATTTGCATACCCGGCATTATGTTGATTCTTTACAATCATTTTTCTCACACACACGGTTGAGATGCAAGCCTACATGTGTTACTTGAGATGAGGTGACTCACTGCTATAAATTTTTTCAGAACTACACACCTAAAGTAACGTTTATTTTAATTTTTGTAGTTTTAGCATTTATTTTGCATTCTTTTACTACCAAAACTTTATAGAAGTAAATAGTAATGACAAAGTAGACTGAGTGACAACTTTACAAAATGTACCTACCTAGTAATAAGCTGGTTTTCAGTTATCTCTCTCAATTGTCTGAACTATCTTGAAATGCTGCCTGTTGTCTAATCCAGTGTTTTCAAAAGTTATTTTGTATTAGCTAATGGTGTATATCTACCTGGAATAGCTTGTTCCTGTTTGATTGACATTTGGTGACTGAGGAGGCCATCGCATTAACTTGATTTCCATTGAAAGATGTATCCTATCCTTGTGACATAGTATTATCCAGCACATTTACAAAAGAACTCAAGTGCATCATAAAATTTAAACAGAATCTCAATGGATGTTCAGGTGCAAGGCATTCAGACCTTTTCAGTCACATTTTAGAAATTTTGTTTGCATGTTTGACAGGATCTGGATCAAGCTCTAAATGGGTTTCTTAGATGATTCAAATTAAATTTAAATACATTTTGTAAATATCTTGCAAAGCAGTTAACTTTAAAATAAAATGTGCAGCAGACATGTAAATAAAATGCTATAGTTCATGTTACTGTAGAAATATGAGAAACACTATAAAATTTTTAATGCACCAAAGACATAATTTTAGAATTAAGAAATACAAGGTCCTTTTGTTGAAGAGAAATGACTTGTTGTATCAAACCTGTCAATGCTATCTTTTTCAAGCAAACAATGCTTTGGAAGATTCAAACCAGATCACTGAAATTACCCTTAATTTAATTAATTCACTTATTTTAAAATGTTAAGCAGCAATTAAACAATGCTAGTAAAAAAAGTAAGTGCAGCATTGTGCTTGCTGAAACCCCTCATCTACCTCAATATGGTAGATTGTAAAGCCATTAAAATGGGATGAAATCACTCATGAAATGTCAGATGATCTAACTGAGATTTCCTGTTCAAATATAGTAATGTGGTCTTTTGCACCAGTCACGTTTGGGGAATCTTGTCTTCTTGTAAAATGCCCTCTAAAATTGACCTTGTGCTTTTTTGTCATAGAGGAAACTAATGAATTGCGAAGACATGTCCAAGATAGCCTTCATGGCATTAGTCAAGTTTTGACACAGAGTAGGTAGAGGTACTCCTTATCTGCAATGTCGGCCTGCAAGGAATTCCTGCACAGAGAGAACTTTAATTTCATCAGATTAGAGCTGTCAGAGGTCTGCTGGCAGATGCTCCAGCTATTGCTCCTTACTCTTCAAGGATTTCTGTCTATATACTCTTTAGTGAACGAAATGACCTAATTAGGTATTAACAATTTTAGACTGTTGAGCTGAATGTCATTAAATATTTAAAGTTATATTTGAAGTAATGAAAATCAAGCAGTGGATGTTTGATTAAAGTCTAGAACAAAATTAACAACACATTTTATTTTTGCATATAGTTTGAACACATGCCATTTAATTTGTGTACATATGAACATTTTCCACATCAATTTTAGGTAGTATAAATCTCAATTTGTATAAGTCCTTCTCCTTATACTAGACATTATGGATTTTTGTTTTTATGAAGGTAGAGTTACCACCTGTTAAGTTCAATACATTTTTTGCACCGCCTTCTCCAGATGCTTGTCTCATCTTTGGGTGTTCTAAAAACTATATGCTGCTTCTGTGTGGTAAAAGAGAGCAGTGCATCTCTTTTGCTGAAATTGTGTAGAAGGTTATGCTGCTTAGTTGTCGTTTCACTTTCATAATATTTATCAGCATAAATTATTTGTGTAGATATAAATACATTGTGGTATACTGAGTATAAACTTGTAGTGGTAATGTAACCTTTGAGAAAAAGGAATGAATATCTGTGCTTGAGATCAAATTGGATAGATTAACATCAACATGTCAACTTTACATGTGTTTTTTAATTCACTCTGTAACTATTTTTTAATATTATACCAGTTAAATTTGCCTGATTATGTGTTAGTTTTCAGTCTAGGACCCTATGGCCTAGCCTTTTTACAGGGTACAAATGATCATTTGTTTGTTTGTTTTTCCTCAAAGATTTCTTTTTACAGTTTCAGCTTTTTATGCTTACAATCCATCTTTCTTGACATACTGTATGTAGGTCAAAATGAATTCCAAAGTTACATTATGAATATTGAAAAAGCTTTTAGTCAAAGTATTCCAAGTATACCACCTCTTTCCCTTTTTCCAGTTGTTGTGACAGGCTTTAACTGAACAAGTAATGCTGGACTTCAGATGATTCATCACTTGCTTCAAATCTTGGATGTGTTTGACAGATACAGAAATGCAAATGCAATTTATAACACAAGACCCTGCTTTTTATGCAGATGAAAATATCATGCATATGGAAGTGCATGTCAACATGTACCTTAAAGAAACGAAGCACACACACACACATTAAATTGTGGAAACTGGATGACTTTATTACCTCGAGGGAGAGAAAGATGTGACTGAGTAAATGAGGGAAAGCAAGGTAAGGAGGAGACAGTTTAAATGAGTGCAAATAACAGTAGGAAAGAGAAGCACATGTCAAGATTAGAGCAGACTGGGAACTAATCTAATATTTAGCAGGTGGAAGACCTCAAATACCAAGGTTGACACAGAAATCTCCATGTATTATGGGCAGGGGTGTGGAAATCCTATTTTTTCTACTTGTCCACGGACAAGTAAACTTAGAAAATCCACTTGTCCGCCAGTTAAATGCACTTGCCCATAAACAAATAACAAAAGTGAAAAATAGTTTATTTTTTCTGATCTCTTTTATTGAGTCCAAAACTGCCTTCCATTTTAAAACTGAAAAAAGTTCTTTCAGGGAGTAGTATTTTGCCACCTTGCTCTAGAACATTATATAAAAGATTCCCTTATCATTTTAACTCACTAATAAACAATGCCTTCATTATAGCTACACTAGTTCTGTTTCACATATTACAGTTACATAACAGAACACTGTCCTGATTCATTTTCTGCCATGTTCTTCAGCTTTTGTCTTGCAACATCTTCTCCCCCAAGAATCTTTACCATCTCAGACAGCATAGGCTGAATGCTGTTCATTTCTGCTTGAACTGAACTGAACTGAATGGTTCCTGGACTGATGGTCCTGCAGAAGTGGATTGCTGATGACTTTTCAGGTTTTTATGAGTGATGTGCCTGTTGCCAGATGACAGCCAGAATTCCACAGCTGGTAGTGGGTCATACTCTTCTAAAGGTTTGCCATCAACAACTATGCGCATCTGGTTTTGAAGGTTTTCCTGAGTCAGGCGGGTTCTTAGAGAACTCTTTACTGAATTCATATCGGAGAATACTGTAATCTCTCACAAGAAGAAAAAATAATCGCGTCTAAGTGAAGATTTTTATAGATATTTCATAACATTTGGAAACCGTTAGAATGTTTTCTTCTTTATTTTTAATAAACTGACAGCGCGAAACCAACTTGTTTTATATGAAAAATTCTCTAATCAAAAGTGATGTATAGACAGTTTATCAAAATTGATGTTGTCATGCAATAAATTTCTTAACTCCTCAATATATCACAACCTGCTCGAAAAAATTTCAGGAAAGATGAACTGTCTAACAAGCTTTGTTATGTGGTGAAAACATTTGCACTGTAAGTAAAATGACCGCATTTTTATGTAGAAACAATGAATTTTATTAAGCGTCTTCTATAATACGCTACTGTGGCTGCTCGTTTGTCTGTCCAGGATTTTAAATCACCTGTAGCTCGCAAACTGTTTCACCTATTGACTTGAAATTTGGTACACACATACTACGTGACGTCTACTATCCGCTTTCGGGGTGATGATTTGTATTACTCTTTTCATTTTTATTTTATTTTATTGTTGAATCAACTCTAGGCACCGCGCAGCAGGGCGGCCGTGCAGCGCATGAGTATATGCGCCGTTCTCATTCCTACCACCTTCGCTAATCATTCTTGTGGCAGATTGAAGACTTAAGTGCCAGCTTAAGTGAAAAATTAAAGAAAACGTACTAAGTAATTGCAACACAAAAACTAACAATCAGTTTTAAGGCGAAAAGATGCCAACGAAAGAAGAGAAGCAGTGGGTCGCTAGGGTGGAGAAAAGAAGAGCTGCTCAGGAAGCAGCAAGCACATTAACCTCTGAGCAAACGAATGCTAAACAGAGACGGAGAAAGAGGATGAAAACTAGGAATGCTCAAGTCAAGTGTATTCACTGCACGTGCAGTACGCCGTTACTGGTAATATATAAAAGTTATCGATTATAATGAAAAATCATCAGATTACATCGTAATGTCAGCATGAAAAAAATGACCGCATCTCCAAGCGTGTAAATAGTAGGGTAAAATACTTATGTAAGACTGTAAGAGTGCTTCCCCTTTGAAAAATCAGCCGTCATTTTGTAAACAATATTGAAGACCAATTTGAGACATGAAAAACATGCTTAAGTAGACTGTATCCGCACGAAGTACGTACCCAAATGTTTAAAATTTGAAAGTAGTGGTAAAGATGTGCCCTGCACAGCACATATAATTCTTTTTTCTCTTGTCTCTTGCACTTGTCCGCGGACAGCTGAAACCAGAAAAACACGCTTGTCCGACGGTCAATTTACCCGTGTTGGATGAGTCGGGCGTTGGATTTCTGCACCCCTGATGGGAGAGTATTATGCTTAGTAAACTGTATAATTACTGTTGCAATTTTATATATAACTAGCAAAATACCCGCGCTTTGCAGCGGAGAAGTAGTGTGTTAAAGAGGTTATGAAAAAAAAAAAAGGAAACATTTTAAAAATAATTTCATGATTGTCAATGTAATTGTGTTGTCATTGTTATGAGTGTTGCTGTCTTTTATATATATAATATACACACACAGACACACATAAACATATATATACATATACATATATATATACATATCTACATATACACATATCTACATATACATACGTATATACACATATACACATCCACATAAACATATATATATACATATACAAAAATATATATATATATACTGTATATATATATATATATATATATATATATATATATATATATATATATATATATATATATATATACTGTATATATAATGTGTATATATATATACTGTATATATATATATATATATATATATATATATATATATATATATACTGTATATAAACATATGTACTTATTGGCTCCTGTATTTAGGATATAGCAGGTTGGATAATGGACGGATGGACATCTGTATGCATAGCCGTATTTGGCCGTTTTGGGTTTTTTTTCTTTGTTCAGTAATATTTCAGTAAACCCGGAGCTTGTCAGTTCAAATCCTGGTACTGACACCACTGTGTGACCGTGAGGAAGTCACTTCACCTGCCTGTGCTGCAAAAAACAAAAGTAATGTAACAAATTGTACCTCAGATGTTGTAAGTTGGTGGAGTAAAGGCATAAGTAAAATAGATAAATATGTATTATACACATAGGAACTGTTCATTTATTTTCAGTTAAGTCATCTGCAGCAAACTTTTATAAATGAGGGTTTCTCATTTTTAGATAGTGCAAACTGTTTGTTCTTCATTGACGTTTTGTCTTGGAGAGCTTTTTTCATTTCATTGAAAATGAAAGCAGCAGCTGCCAAAATATGTAGCTTTCTTATTAATTTTTCAACATTGTGTAAAATAAATGTATAAAGTAACATAAAAGGTTTAAATACTGGTTATCCTTTTACACTAAAATATTACTAAAGAGGTACAAAAAAAGTAAAATGGATATGTTCTTTTTCTTTAAGGAGATTAAATATTACTGAAGAAAGAAAAAAAAAATAAAATAAAACCGCCAAATGGGGCTATGCATACGAACTTAAAAGGTTTAAATAAAACAGAAATATATATTTTATTTTTACTTGCTTAACTTGTGGAGGGTGTATCCTGTAGCAAAGCCCTAACTTTTTTCGTGAAAGCCCGTTTCAGTAAATAAGTGTTAAAAACAGGTGTAAAGATATTGACAATAAGCTACACAAACCCAGGAAGACATGGAATCGTTTAAATCAAGTATCATTACATCTTCCTTTCTTAAAGAGAAGTAAGGCAGTACTTATAAGCTTACATATTTATATATAGACATACATATATATATACATATATATCTGAAGCCGTGCAAGCACACTCTTGAGAATGCAACGTATAGTTGTACAGAAGAAAAGCAATCTTGCCTCAAATGAATAGCAACCTTTTGTAGGTCTATGAACTTAATTTAAACTTTAGGTTTACACGGTGCTTTCTTTCCGAAGTACCTGCACTCATGAATATGTCTGTATGTGTCAGTCGGTCAAATCCATGCGCTTCGCACCGGCGAAGTACCGCTTTTAAATTTTTATTAAGAAGAAAATAAAACGTTTTTAAATTGAGGGAAAATATACTAATAACAGTTTGTTAAGGATCTGTTTTTTTATGAAGCTGCCTTTACTCGAGTGATCACTTCGACCTGACTTGGTGGCCAAGTATAAGCGTTACCTCGTAGGTAACCACCCATACAATCAGATTGTGAATCAGACTACGAATGCCGTGAATGTAATTACACACTCACTGCACTTGCTTACGGTAATCGAACCCTCGGACGTCAGCGCTAGAGGGGCTTAGCAGCGGTGAAGTATTGCTTTTAAATTTTAATTAAGAACAAAAGAAAATCTTAGAGCTTCGATTCCCGAAAGGGAGTGAAGTGAGTGTCCGGGTAACCACCAGGTAACGCTTATGGTTGGACAGCAAGTGACGTAACATCAGCCACGGTGCCTTCAGTTGTGAGAAGCAGATCATAGAATGATTGAAAATAGTTTTGCATTTACCTTTTTAGTAAAAGGCGAGCTTTTAAGCCTGAGAAATCACCCCGTAAATGCACACGTTTAATTGCACATGTGTAAATATGTATGGTTACACAGTATTAAAAGACAGTGAACAACGTCAATTACCTTTGTTCCCGCGTTTGATAAAAGGCGAGCTTTAAAGCCTGAGAAATCACCCCGTAAATGCACACGTTTAATTGCACGTGTTAATATGTATGCTTACACAGTATTAAAAGACAGTCAAAAATTAACGTCATTTACCTTCGTTCCCGCATTTGACTCGTGCTGTAAATCTCTTCCTTGTTTTTAGTTCACGTGATTACGTAGGAGGCGTGATGACGCGATACGTGACTCCGCCTCCTCCATTAGAGTATATGGACAAAAAATATGTTCCAGTTATGACCATTACGCGTAGAATTTCGAAATGAAACCTGCCTAACTTTTGTAAGTAAGCTGTAAGGAATGAGCCTGCCAAATTTCAGCCTTCCACCTACACGGGAAGTTCGAGAATTAGTGATGAGTCAGTCAGTGAGTCAGTGAGGGCTTTGCCTTTTATTAATATGTATAGATTGGTGATGTGAGAGTTCTCAGATTATCAGTTATTTTTAAAGTACTTTAATTAATATTAAATCAGTATTATCACCACAAACAGCAGCTGATCAAAAGTAATTAAATAATGACTTGGTATGGTATTTACTAATACTTTCGAATGCTAACTCCATTAGTGATGATTTAGTCTGATGCATTTTTTTACACTGTCAAAGTTTTCATAGTATGGAAGAAAGATCAGGAATAAATCTGGAAAGAATAGTTTGATGATGTTGTCAGCTTCTACATGCAATCGACTGTTAAAATCATCCAATGTGACTGATTTATCCTAATTAAAGTCAGTATCGCATTAAACGACTTCTAGTCAGAGGGTTGTCAAACTTGACAACTGGAGTTCTGATCTCATCCGCCAATGATGTCCGATTACATGACTAGAAATTGCAGGAAATGACAAATTGAATGAATCCATGGCGACTTTCCAGAACAGTTTGACATTTCCAAAATACATCCGCCCTTTTTTACTTTCATTCTGTCGTGGTACATAAGAAAGTAGACAGACAAGCCTGTCTTCTGTTTCTGAGATCCAAACTCCTTTGCTCCTTATTCTTCATAGCTGCATTATATTCATTGTTTGCATTATAATTCTGGGTGAGCACTATTTGGTTATCATCTCTCCCATAAACACGATCCTGCACTTATGACTTAAGACAAATTGAAGTTTGTTTGATTTTTGTGGAGCAAGTTGTAGACTAGTTGGACTGAGTACCTGGGGATATCGAACTATACAACTGATGATTATGGTTGCCTGCCACAACTGCTTCTGACTTGCTAACTTTATGTAAATGAAGGTTGTATCTGAAATTCATTGGAAAAACTATTTCATGCAACAGGGCCTTTACTCACATAAAAACCATCTTTGAAGAAGTCATTTTACCCATACATATTTAGCCTTTACTTAAGTGTTACAGGTTTTTATTTTCCTGTTGCATACTTTGAAAGGCTAAAGAGGGAATTTTCTTTAAAGTGATTCCTATCTTAATTGTTAAAAGTTGGTTGCCTCATTTCTTCTACAGTATAGTTTTTTAGTATTCAGTTTTTTTCTACATTCTTTAAAAAATATGCTAAATTTTCTAATTATTTTTTTTTTAAAGGTTTGAGAAATTTTTGAGTATGGCTTCACGTGCAGGTCCCCGTGCTACAGGAACAGATGGTAGTGACTATCGACATCGCGAGAAGGTGGCTTCTCACTATCAGATGAGGTGAAGTATAGCTGTTAAATATATTTTAATGGAATATTTCTGCCATGAACAAAACTTTAAAATTAAAAATCCTAGTACCTCCACTTAGTATGGCAGGGAGAGAGAAGAATCTTAAATAGTTTCATGGGTTTGTATGTAAGATAGAGAGAGAGAGAGTTGTATCATCTGGCTTTCACATTTGATAGTAACAATAGAGCTAAGCAAGTTTTTTTTTTGTTTTTTTTTTTTTGTTTTTTTTTTAAATGAAAAGTCATCGTTTTTTATTTTTTTTAATTTATATTAATGACCATATAATAGTTGCTATTCAACCAAAAATACAAATCGCATTGCATGTTCCTGCAAGTGAAGTGCAAAACCAAGATGGTTGTTGCAGACAATTGCTTTCTTCTTATCCTTCTTGACGGACTCTTCTCAAGTTCTGCATTTTGCTAGTGTCCTTGTCACTACTGGTAGCATGAGGTGGTATCTGCAGCTGATTCGATCAGGAAAGATAAGGAGAGAGTAATTGTCTGTGGCCACCACCTGCAAAGCTATTCCCTTTTTGGGGCTTGTCTTACTGTTGCTTTCTCCAGTGCACCTGTTGGCACTTTCATTTTTACGCCAAAGCAGGTGAAGTTGATTCACAGTTGCTTATGCTTCTTAACTGGGCAGATTGAAGCTTAACTGTCTTGGTGTTAGACTGTGATGATTAACTGTTCCCTTAAGTTTTTTGAGCAGTGTATTTAGAAATCTTTAATCCTAGTGGACCTGCTCTGGAAAAAATCATTACTAAACTGTATATATTTCCTATATGTAGGTCATGACTTTTAAATAATGTGTAAGCAAATCACCCTTCTTTAAGAGCCAAAGTCAATATATGTGTTTGATCAATATAACAGCTTTATTAATTAAGGAAAAACAAGTAGAAGCTATGAAAAGTTGCTAAGAAGTTCTGATCAATTAATCAAGGTCATTTTCTTTCATGCAACTTCAGGCAGATTAAAAAACATACTATAACTTCTCAGTATCAATCTCTGCAGCACAGGCATTATTTAACAATGTTTCAGTAAAATGAGGAAATAACTTGCTTAGAATTACCCAGTCTTACTAGCAATTTTTTTCTTAGCTGACTACTATATAGCATCATTAATCCCATAAAGCACTGCTTACTTAATATCTTGTCATGACTTTAGTGAGCTTTTAACTAAATGTGGTAAGGCCTTGAAGCCTTGCAATAAAGGAAATCCGTGTTTTCTCCAATAATGGTTATTGAAGGCTTGAAGCAAACTGTCCCATTATGATACTGAACATACATAACATACTAGAAGGCATTAGTAATTTGCTGACCTAGTATGATTTCATATTTAACCTTTTCATTTGTTCCTCAAAATACAGTTAAGCAAGTAATTTGGGTGAAAATTGTGTGAAACACAGCCCAAAGTGTGAGTGTTTGTTGGTTATCGCTACGTGAACGGTGTGATTAAAGTTAATTTTTAAATCAAACAGTGAGGTAAAGAAAAGCAAAAACAGACCAAAGATGTTCACTTTTTTGTAATTAGATGTACTGTGTAAGGTAATGCTAGTATTGTTTTGTTTTCTTCTTTAGTGTTTCTCTGAAGTCTGAGATCCGAAAGCTGAACTTTGCCCATGTGTTCATTTGGCTCCTGGTTGCAGCACAGGTGGTGGTGAGCTACTTGAAACTCGTGTCACATGATGTTGTGGCCACACCTTATCAGTGGGAGTACCCTTATCTTTTAAGCATCATTCCTTGTATCTTCAGTTTTATATCATTTCCTCGGAACAATATCAGCTATTTAGTGATCTCCATGATCAGTGCTGGCTTGTTTTGTATTGCTCCACTCATCTATGGAAGCATGGAGATGTTCCCAGTGGCACAACAGCTGTACCGGCATGGCAAGGCATATCGCTTCATATTTGGGTTTTCTGCAGTCTCTGTCATGTACCTGGTAATGGTTATTGCTGTCCAGGTTCATGCTTGGCAAATCTATTATAGCAAGAAGCTTCTTGATTCTTGGTTTACTTCTACTCAGGAAAGAAAAAAGAAATAATAAATACCATCAAGAACCTAAAGAAGAAATATTCATATTGTTATGTTTTAATATGATTTGTTTTTGAAACAAAAACAATGTTTAATAAAAACGTTTTATTTTTGAATGTTTCATGTAAAACTGGAGGAAAGTTTCAGATTGTCACCCTCTAAATCTGAGGAACTCACTTATTTATAATTTATGAAGAAGTTCTGATGATTATGTGTGCAAGCTCTTCCCACAATGCAAAGAAACAAATTGTGCAACAGTTAATAACCAAGATGAATTTTGATAGTTTCAAAACATAATAATGCCTTTGTATATTTAAGCACCATTATCATTTCAAATGTTGTGTTGTCTACAGATTATGGAAGTAAGGTCCCTCATTTCCATTTGTGATAGGTTTGAATGTTAATATATCTGTTTTTCTGGAAGAATGAAGTTTGTTTTCCATATTGAGTTTATTGTTTTATTTAGTAAATTTTCAGTTAATTTTTACTTTAACAAAGAAATGTACCCAAAACTACATAGATTTAAAACTGAACCAAAAACATTAAAGGTTATTTGAAATTTGACAAGCTTGACTAATTTTCTGTTAAATGAAATGGTACATTAACTTTTTTGCACATAATATAAATACAATGGCGTAAAACTTTCTATCCTTGAACTGTAAATTAAGGATCTGCATTTGACTTTTTTTGCGTACTTAACCTTTCTGCCTCTCCAGCTTGCATGATATACATAGTTATTTGGACTGCGTATCACTACAAGAGTTAGCCACCAGCCCTTTGTGTATTTTGTACTTAGAGATATTTTTAAGTTGTATCCTTTAAAAATTCAAAATCAATATTAGGTGTACCTTAAGTGCAAATCAGTTACCTGTTTACAGAGGAAGAATTGCAAGCTACTATGCTATTGTCTTTTTTTCAAAGTAACTTTCTTAAATTTTCTGAAAACTCAATATTGTTTTCAGTATAGAACTTCCAGATACATTAATGAGCAGTCCACCACCTGGATAGACAAGATGAATGTTTATTAGAGTAAGTGATACTAGTGTTTAATAGCAGTGCCTTTGTTAAGTCAAAGGTCTAGATTTTGTGCATTTTTTATTCTTAAAGGCTGTTACTTTTAATTAGTTTTTATGCATACAGAATTAATTGCTTGTTATTCTTGTTAGTTCCTTTGCATATTGTGGCTTTAGAGCTTAATGGTAATTTTTCTTGTTCACAGATTTTCATCATTCCTGTTTACAGCTTAAACTTAATTCCTTTATTAATTGTGTACTTTTCAGAGATAATTTGAAAGAAAACTTAAAATGGGGTGTGAAACTTACTTCCTAACATCCCTTACTGAACTCAACCAGGTGTGCCTTTTTTAATTTCATCTACATTCATTATCCATACTCCCCCCACCATCTCTTTCTTTGTAAGATTGAATGTCTATATAACTATATGTTTGAGGATTTCTGCCTGAACACCCATTGTACAAGTTAGTCCTAGTCAACCTAATTAAAGAGTTTGGTTTCTTTATATCTGTTATTATCTTCACACCTGCTAAAATTGTATTTTTTAATATTTGCACATTTAGTTATCTTGAAAAGCCAAAATTATAAAAAATAACAAATAGGTAAAACTTAGTAAATTAATCAAATTTTATTAATTAATTACAATGAAATGCCTTACTTAGGTTAGAGTAGTTACCACCCAGTGATGCTTAATGAACATTCTTTTAGTCTTTTAAATTTGCCTCATGTTTACACCTTTGGTCTATATAAGCTGATTTTGTCAAAACAATTGGGGCGTTTATGCATTATATTTGTTACAAAAGTTATATATTTGCTACAGAAGTTACTAGTGTCCAACCCAAAACAGTTTCAGGCACCCATTGCTGCCGGGATAGATTTTGGCTATTAATAATGTTGAACCACATTAAGTGGGTTATGGAAATATAGGACTGGATATTAATTTTATCTTGTAATAAATTTCTTTTTTTAATATCTGGGTGTTTTATCACTGTTTTTTTATTTTTATCTTCTTTTATTGATTGATGCATTTTTTACTCACTGATCAGTTGATTTACAGTAATCAAGTTATGAATCTTCTGCACTCACCTGGGTTTGCAAAATTCAAGAAATACAAACAATTGCCAAAATAGTTTGTGTTTAAAAATAGAAAATAAAAGTAATTGATAATTTAATCATTGAATAAACTGCTTTATTATTAAACTAATAGCAACTAGTAACCAGTACAATATGGATCCTTCAGAAACATCTTTGTTTTATAAATTGCCAATTTTTATATGCTAACAGTAAGCCCATTAATAGGCACACAATTCTCTGTCTTACCCTAGTTTTGAGTTGGAGGTGATGTTCAGTTGAAATTCTATTTACAACAGATCTGATATTATATTTGAGATAACCTAATCCAACATAAGATTAACTCCATCTTTTTCTTTTCACCAACTTACAGTTTGAAATGGATAGATGGGTTTTCGTTGTTTAGATATACTTCTGTTATCCAATCTGTTTAATCTTTTTTATGATCATGCGAGTCTGAGCCTCTCCTAGCAGCATTGCACACAGCCCTAATCCTGGGCACATTTGTGTTTAATATCATAAATGTGTGTTTTAGCTGCCTGCTGTTAACTCATGATAGTTTTGGATTTATGCATGCACTCTCTGCCTGTACTCAGTGAAGAGTACTGACAAAGAGGAAGTTGTATTGTTTCAGTACACACAGCCATACGCACTTTCACAGGGTTGTCAGTTTAGAGTTGTGAGCTAACCTGATACACACGTTTGGGACATGTGAGGAAAAACCTGGATGGTTCCTCTAGCCAAGATGAAAAGGCAATTTGCATTATTGCTGATTTCCCTAATGTAATAGGTATAATTACCACACACACATGTTGTGATAAAGGCACTATCACAGAATGAATTTGCTTTTATAAACAGAATGTACTTTCATTCAATTAATATACAAACTAATACGTGATGCTCAAATGTGTCTGACTTATGTTGATGTCTGATGATGTTTTAGGTCATATTTATACAGAAATATAGACAATTCTAAAGGGTTCACAAACTTTCAAGCACAACTGTACTATGTTACTGTTAGCATTTCTACATTTAAGGACTTGATTTGCAGCTTTTCTAATCTTTTCAGTGACCTTCATGAACCTTTCCTTTTTCTTAAGAAAATCTGATCTTCTTTTGCAAGCTGTGATTAGTTTTACTTAAGTGATTTTTTTTCTAATTCTTTACTTAGTATATTATGTTTCTCCTTTTGTAGACAGTCTTTCATACCTGTTTTCAGCAAGTACCCTTAGAATTTGGTTCTTTCAAATATAAAAAAAAAAATCAGTTGCAAAGTAGTAAAGTGACCCTTCCCCAACCCTTGGTAAAAAACGAACATAACTTTATAAACAAGAATAAAGGATTACAATTTTTAATGCTGATCACTCTCTGCCAGGTGAAAAGCATTGAAACAAATCCATTTAAGAAAAAAAGTTTTTAGTTTGATCACATATTAGTTCCTAAACCTTTTTCCTAAATGAATCCTATTTTGTATGTGTTACATATCACAACCCCCTTCTTCCACTTGTGACAAATCACCAGTTTTCTGGCTACAGTACTGTTATTCTTCATAAATCTGAAGTGGAACTGCTTTTGCTGCTGCTTGCAGCTGCACCAGAGGGGTACCAATGTACTGGGGAGAGGTATGAGTAGGTTAGTTGAGGATTGTTTACACTAGGGAATGGGGGCAGGGAGATTACAACAGGCCAGGTTTAGACCTATACATAGAGGAAAAACAATAATATAAAAATTCATAGTAATGTAAATTCTAACCCAATGTTTAAATGTAAAAGGAGTAACGCAGTAAAAATAGCTTGCCTTAATGCTGGAAGTGTCAAAAATAAGGCAATTAAGTTGGGAGTTGTTTGTAGCAGATCATAATTATGATATTGTAGCAATAAAGGAAACCTGGTTAAATAACAAAGATGGGGGTGAGTATAACCGAGAGGAATACACATTTTAGGAAGGACAGACAGAACAGAAAAGGAGGTGGGGTTGCTGTTTACGTCAAACAGATTTTAAACTCAAGTTCTCCTCATTTGGGCAATGAGTCCCATCTTAGTGAGGACATGTGGGTTCAACTGAAAAGCATTAGGGAAAGAGGCCTTATTTTAGGAATGCATTATACACCATCCAATGCAGACAATAATTTTAACATACATCTTTTTAGTAATATTAAAGTTTACAGGGAATATTATAGTCGTGGAGGGTCCGAATATTAACTGGGATAACCTTGCAAATGGCAGAGAACAAGAGCAGGAGCTTTTAAAAGTAATTAGTGGCTGTTTTTTAACACAGTACGAGTGTTAAAGCACAAATGTGGGGTGAAACCTGTCTAGATTTAGTATATTGTACTAATCAGGAAAGAATTGAGGATGTAGAGGTGATTGAACCATTAGGGTCAAGTGATCATAATACTGAATAATGCAATTCTCAGTGATATAGAAGAGTGTGGATGCAAAGACAAAAAAATGTTACGTTTAACTTTGGTAAAGCACATTTTGAACAGATGCCACAAAGTCTAAAGAGGACAGAATGAGATAAGCTTTTAAGTATGGAGACAGTCTAGGAGCAATGGAGCAGGTTTAAAAATGTTTTATATTTAATGCTGGGCAGGTACATACATACATTTGGAATTAACAGGAAATGTAAAAAAAAACTCTGCAGTGAGTTAATAAAGAGTTAAAAAAAGAAGCTGCAAAGTAAAAAAACATCTGTATAAGGATTATAAGACTAAAGTGAATCGTAGGGTTTATGAGAATGTGAAGTCATCCTTTAAGAAGGATATTAGGGAGACTAAAAGACAATTTGAGAGGAATATAGCAGATAAGGCAAAAGATGACCTCATGAGATTCTTTCAGTATGCTATTAGTAAATGAACAGTCAAGGAGGAGGTGAAGTGCATCAGGAATAGTAAAGGGGAATTAAAAGATACAGACAGTGAAACAGTGGATGCTCTAAACTTGCATTTTTCTGAGGTCTTCACAAGTGAGCAAGTGCATAACCCTCCCATAGGTAAATGGGACTACTTAGGAGGTTCTGAGTGATTTAGAAATTGTAGAAGAACAAGTACTGCTCAGATTAAACAGGCTTAAATTAACAAATCACCAGGACCAGATAATTTTTATCTTTGAGTTCTTAAGGACTTTGCAAGTACAGTACATATACAGTATAAATTCTTGGCACATACTTTTAGGAATTCACTACACACTGGAGAGTTTCCAAAGGACTAGAAAATGGCAAATATTATCCATTATATAAAAAGGGTGATCCAAGCAATTACTGGCCAGTAAGCTTAACACGCATCACTGGAAAATTAATGGAAGGAATTATTAACCCTTTGCAGTTGTATTTAATTTTCAACGTCACGCTACATTAGTCGTAATTAATTATTGAAAAAACGCCAATAATTACAGCAGTTATTTTTTTCAAGCACGTAGGAATAACACAGACCACTTTTCTCGACCAGGCGACTGTGCAAATCGGTCAGAAACTTGCAGGGCCACCAGCGGTGGCCTGACGACCTGTAGCGCACTTTTTACTAAGGCCAGTTTTCTGGCCTAACGACCGCAAAGGGTTAAGGATAAAATTGAGCAGTGCATGGCAAGTACAGGAGTTTTTCTGAACAGTCACCATGGGTTCAGAAGAGGGAGGTCATGTTTTACTAACATTCTGGAATTCTATGAGGAAGCAACAAAAGGGTATGATGAAAGTGGAGCTTATGATATTATTATTACAAGGGGGGCTCCGCCCCCTGCTCGCTTCGCTCGCCTACCCCCGTTGTTGGGTATCCTGAAATACATTAGTCGAGCTCGTTCGCCTTGGAGCCGTGCCCGCTTTGCTTGCGGCATTTCAGACGCGCGTTGTAGGCTCCTGCGTTCATTGATCTTATCTAGGTGGGCTTGTGTTTGTATATCCGTCAGTCGAGCTCGTTCGTTTTGAACCCGTGCCTGTTTTGCTTCCACAGCTTCAGACGCGCGTTGTAGGCGCCTGCGTTCATTGATCTTATCTAGGTGGGCTTGTGCTTGTATCGTTGAGCTGTATTGTGTTTGAATTCGGTGTAAAGCGTTCAGCAGTTTGTACAATCCCAAGCAGCACATTATTCCTAACTTCACTCCGCAGTAGTGCCACTCACAATATGGCGGTGACGCCTGCTCCTTCCGTAGTAGTGCCACTCACAATATGGCGGTGACGCCTGCGCCTTCTGTTCCATCATTGTGGACCTGTGGGGCCGCCGTAGCCTCTTCCGTTTGAATCTGGGCTGCAGCACAGAATCCTCTTTTTTGTATGGCTGTGTCGTTAGTCGTTAGCTATGGGCGCATTGTTGCTTCATTTCTCATTCACGTCAGTTGAGCTCCTTTGTTTTTGGGCCGTGACTCCTTCGTTCGCGGTGGATACGACTTTGCGTGCGGTTTATGAGACGCGCGCTGTACGCGCCTGCGCAGTATGTCTCATGGTCCCATCGCCGTGTACCTGCGTCCATGCCATCCGGTTTACCATTCTCGGTTAGTAATATGGATCTGGACATTCAGAAAGCATTTGACAATGTGCCACATGAGGGGTTGGGCATCAAACTAATAGAAGTGGGAGTTCAGGGTGATGTTTTTAGATGGGTGCAGAATTGGGTCAGACACAGGAAGCAGAGGGTTATGGTGTGAGGAATCTTATCACAATTAGCTGATGTTAAGAGTGGTGTTCCACAGGGGTCAGTGATAGGGCTGCTGCTATTTTTAATATATATAAATGATTTTGATAAGAATATAAGTAACAAGCTGGTTAAGTATGCGGATAATTTGGAATCTGTAGATCATTACAGAAAGACTTGGACAGCATACAGGCTTGGTCAGATTTGTGGCAGATGAAAGTTAATGTCATTAAATTTAAGGTATTACATATATGAAGTAGGAATGTTACGTTTGATCACACAATAAGAGGTCTGAAAATCGAGAGTACATCTTATGAGAAGGATTTAAGAGTCATAATGGACTCTATGCTCTCAACTTCCAGACAGTGTTCAGAAGCCATTAAGAAGACAAACAGAATGTTAGGTTATATAGCACAATGTGCAGAGTACAAGTCCAAGGAGGTTATGCTCTACCTTTTATAATGCACTTGTGAGGTCTCATCTGGAGTATTGTGTGCAGTTTTGGTCTACAGACTACAAAGTGGACATAGCAGCAATATAAATGGTCCAGAGAAGAGTGACTAGGCTCATTCCAGGACTACAGATGATTAATTATGAGGAAAGATTAAAAAAGCTGAGTCTTTTCAGTTTAAGCAATAGAAGATGTAAGAGAGTAAATGATTGAAGTGTTTAAAATAATGACGGGAGTAAGTACAGTGGTTTGAGTTCATCAAGAACACGGGGACACAGCTGGAAACTTGTTAAGGGTAAATTTCACACAAACATTTGGAAGTTTTTCTTTACACTGAGAACCATAGACACTTGGAATAAGCTACCAAGTAGCGTGGTAGACAGTAGGACTTTAGGGACTTTCAAAACTAGACTTGATGTTTTTTTTTTAGAATTAAATGGATAGGACTAGCAAGCTTTGTCAGGCTAATTGGCCCGTTCTCATCTAGAGTGTTCTATACTCAGATAAGCTTCAGTGAAATGTCGACTTATATCAAAAAATTTGATCTGCTACTCATAGATATTTCGTGTGTGGATCAATGGCCATGGGACTTCGCATTTGTAATTTAATTTATGATCCTAGGTTGGGATTTGTCTAAAAATACATTTTTGTCCCAGTCTATTAATCAGTGTTAAGGTGAGATGCATCCATCACTTGGGAAATGGCTACAGTACAGCTATGCACCTTAAACAAGATAATCTGTTTTGTACATATTTCCATAATAAAGTCCTCTAGTTCAGGCCATCCTTCATCAAAAGGACCAGCCAGTTGTCTATGGGTAAAATCACAGGTGCCAGGACCCCATATGGGGAACAATGCTTAAAGCAAGGATCACCTGAAGCTAAAGAACAGGATGCTCGTCTAGCTGGGTGTTGGTCATACCTTCCAAGGACAAGCTTCACTTTTGATTCAAGATAAGCTGCCTGAAGATTCATTCTTCCTCTTGAACAGATGTTTATATTATGGACATTACTCATAAACGTCCATATTTTTACTGAAAGTATAATTTATTATTTAACCAGTGTAAAAAAACTTTTGACTTTAAAATATGGGTGCATTTTTATTAGTGCTTTGGTGATTTGTAATCCTTTATTCGCCATATACAACTTCTTCTGGTAGGAATTTGTCATTTTTCGCATACCCCAACTTACTCTCCAGAGGGTTTTGGGGTCAGAGCACAGGGTCAGCTATTTGTACAGCACCCCTGGAGCAAATTGTAAGTTAAGGGCCTTGCTCAAGGGCCCAACAAAGTAGCATTCCTTCTATCACTGCCAGGATTCTGGCAACCTTTGAGTTACCAGACATATCCAGCATTTACTATTGTTTTTTTTTTTTTTTGCACCTATTATTCAATTTGCTAGTAAATACTGCTTTGCTTTAAATTTCTAAAGTTTGTCTGCACATCTTGGGTGACTGAAGTAATGTAGTGCAGGGCAGCTAGTGTGCCACTTAGGGTTTAATCAGCACAAGAAGGAATAACTTGTCGTTAAGTGGCAGTAAGTGTTAAAGTGCACTAAGACTCCATTATCTTGAGGACACACATCTATCTGATCTCCACTAGCCAAAGCTAGGGAGTCCTTGTTAGAGACACAAAGGGGTGGTTAGCTGTACAGACGCCGCTACAAGTGAAGCAACAGGTGGTGTGTAGGTGTCTGGTGTCTGGTTTGAGTTTAGGGTGTGTGGGTGTGTAGGCCCAAAAATAACAAATTTAGTGAGCGTCACTCACCTCATAGTAATACACTCCACCACAGGAGGAAAACTGAAACAAACACATGCATTAGTATATTTTAAAATTTAATATAACAGTTAAAAGTATCATAATTTGTTTAGAACATGTGTTCATGTGATTGGGATGTGGGAACACGTGATTTCCTCTTCATTCTGCATGTTAAGAAATCGGAACTGAAATTAAATTTGAATAATTGTTTTGTAACTATAGCCTCTTTGTTTAGTTATTTATGGCAGTTTATGTACTAAAACGTCCTTAATTGTTAGGAATTATATGTCTACATGCCATTTCATCTTTAATGGGAGATCTGGGTCTGTATTTCTCAAGCCAGGAGAGGAATATTAGTGATTTTAGCGACTTCCAGACAAGATCCACCCTGTCCATCCCATCTGTTGCGTGTGTTTTGATCATAACCAGTGTGTTAATTGATGCCTCTGAAAAATATTTTGTGCAGTATCTGGGCTGCACTGGAACGCTTTCAAACTGAGTATGATGCAGTTGGGATATGAATTAGAACTTCCAATTCGAAGGTCATGGTCGGCTACTAGAAAAGAACCGCATGTTCAATTAAATTCAGTTTATTGCTGTATTGGGTTCTTCACTGAGTGCAGACTCATAGTGATGTAACAAGTTCACAGGTAAATGCAATGGCAAATATTATGAATTACTAATTAAGTAAATACTATGGCCATGTAAGAGATTACAAATAAATTATTACTTTTGATTTTTGATCTTTTACTTGGGGACCTGGCCCTCTATGCTGACTGTTCAATAAAATTGCTGTTCTTGCTATGAGTTGCTCAATCTTACTCTTAATAATTCCTTCCATTAATTTATATGTGGTGCGTGTTAAGCATATAGTATAGTATAGTATGGCCTAAAGTTGCTTAGATCTGCCCTGTCAACTTTTTATATAACAGGTGTGATGGATGGCCGGGGTCCATGCCTGGCCGGGACACCCCTTCACCACATTTGCCAGGGGGACAAGGGTGGGAAGCTCAGTATCTCCCCCAGACGCTAGATGGCAGCCTCCCTGGGTTGCAGTGGTGCCTCGGACTCCCCACGGCTTTATGGGGGTTGGAGTTCTGTGCATATCTGTGGGGTTCCGCAGGCACCGCCAGGGGGTGCTACAGCAGGAGCTGCTGGCTCCCTTTGGGCACTGGTTTCGCCTTACCCGGAAGTTCAGCCGGATCTTGCCAATCAAGCAGCTGGAGCACTTCTGGGTACCCAATAAAAGGGAGCCAGCAACCACCACTCAGCGGCGAGAGTCAGGTGGAAGGAGGACAAAGCTTGGTGAGGAGGAGTGGTGGTGAAGAAAGAAGAAAGTGCTTGGTGTGATTTAATGTGCTTTGGGACTGTGTTGTGTCTGTGGGTACGGGGAAGGCATAGCCCACAGACAAATAAAAATAAACGTGTGGCCTGAGGACGTGTGTCCGTGGCGTGACAGTGGAGAGAGCGAGGCTGACTTGTGTCTTCCCTTCAGCCCGGTCCATCGGCTGGAGGAGGAGAGCCCGGACGAGCTTCCTGACGCAGTGTTCATGCTAGAGGAGCTGGAGTTCCTCCCTGAAGCAGGTAAGGAGGTGGCGGGTGTGTTTCTGTTCCCCGCTGATGAGAGCATCAAGATAGGAATGGCGAACCTCCTCCCCGATGGCGCGAGTTCATCCAGCCTGCAGGACGCAGCGGTACAGGTGAGTGAGGCCTGTGCCGTAGAAGAAAGGGGAGGGCGGAGCGCAAGACAGCAGTGATCAGTTCTGCTTGCCAGGCAGTCCCGCCTCCTATAAGAGACGCAGCCGCGATGACTGACAGTGCGGCAGAGGAGCGTGCAGAGAGGCAGCTGATAGACATCAGCTGCCAAACAGCCTTGTCGTGACTGCCGGTGTCAGTGTCGCGGGCGTCTAAAGGAGTGCAGATGGTAAGGGGTTTCACTTTTTCCCATTATGGAACCCAGACCGTCAGTGCACCCCAAAGCAAGAGGAGATCCCAGAAAAAGAAACAGGATCCTCCTAACAGTGCGCAGCGCGAGCCCATCTATATAAAGGCGGTGGAGGGCTGCGCTGCAAAGGGGCGGAAACGTTGGGTGCCCTCAGGGGAGCGGACGAGGGAGCAGGACTTCCCATCCTGCTTCCAATCACATAGGGGTCGATTTGGAGGTGAGTGGCGTTGCTATAACTGCGGCCGCTGTGGTCATGTCTGGCGGTGTTGCCCAGAGAGGACATCCGATTGGCGTGGATGTCGGGGCAACACCCCCTGACCTGTTGCTTATATCTCCACAGGGCAGAGCCGCAGACTGGAGGACGCCCACTCCCCAACCCAACACCCCCTGACCTGTTGCTTATATCTTGCTGAGGAGGAGTGGTGGTGAAGAAAGTGCTTGGTGTGATTTAATGTGCTTTGGGACTGTGTTGTGTCTGTGGGTATGGAGAAGGCGTAGCCCACAGACTAAGAAAAATAAAAGTTTTATTTATTTTACACGTGCCTCCCGTGTTTAATCTGTGTCAGGTCTGGTGCTATATAGCGTCTTTCTTACACAGGGTAATATTTGCTGTTTTCCTGTCCTTTGAAATTTCCTCAGTGTGCATTGACTTCCTAAAAATATGTATTAAGGGTTTATATAAGTACTCACTACTTCCTTAAGCACTCAAATGATTAAATGTGATTTGATCCCGGTGATTTCAGTTTATTTAATCTAAGCTGTACTTCTCCCTCAACAATTTGTACCTCACTCAGAACCTCCTTAGTAGTCCCTATGACCGCTGGGAGGTTTTCTACTTCCTCGCTTGTGAAGACCTCAGAAAATTACAAGTTTAGAGCATTTGCTATTTCACCTTTTGTATTTTTTAATTCCCTCTTTACAATTCTTGATACATTTCACCTCCTCCTTGACTGTTCTTTTACTACTAAAATACTGAAAGAATCTCTTTGGGCCATCTGCTATATCTTATCCGCTATATTCTTTCAAACTTCATTTTAGCTTTTCTAACAACCTTCTTAATGGTTGTCCTCATGTTCGTATACGCCCTACGATTCTTACTGGAGTTATTAGTCTCATGTGCCTTACAAAGCTGTTTTTTCCTTTGCAGCTTGTTTTTCTATTCTCTACATCCCACTGCAGATTTTTTTTGTTTAGTTTCCTACAAATTCCAATTTTTGGGATGTACCTGCATTATATGTATAGCATTTTTAAACCTGTTCCACTGCTTCTCGGCTATCTCTACACTTAAAAGCTTATCCAAGTCTATTCCTTTTGTACTCTGTTTCATCTGTTCAAAATTTGCCCTACGAAAGATAAAAATTAGTGATTTTGGTCTTTGCATTTGTGTTCTTCTAAAACACTTAGAATTGCATTATATTATGGTCACTTAATATAAGATGACAAAAAGAACTAAGCAACAAATACAATTTAATAAATCTAAACATTAAAACAACTTTACAAAAAGAAACATTTAATAAACAAAAGTTAACAAATTTTCAATTCTTTTTTTTCTACAAGCTCTTCAGCATTCATTTGTTTTGTTTTTTCATTAGAGTGCATAAGGGGCGGAGTGGTGGCTCTGAGGCTAAGGATCTGCGCTGGTATCCCGAAGGTTGCCGGTTCGAATCCCCGTCACTGCCAAAAGAGATCCTACTCTGCTGGGCCCTTGAGCAAGGCCCTTAACCTGTAATTGCTCCAGGGGGCGCTGTACAATGGCTGACCCTGCGCTCTGACCCCAAGGGGTATGCGAAAAAAACTAACAAACACTGTTGTAAGTCGCTCTGGATAAGAGCGTCTGCTAAATGATGTAAATGTACTTTCATGTGTTTATATCTTGTCATATATCTGTGCTATTTATAGGTTTTTATTTTGAGAGAAAGTTTTCATCTGAACCAAATCCCCTTAATTAGACACAGTGCCTACTCCTACTACTTCTACAACCCAAGTAAACTCTGATGGAGTTCATCTTTCCTGAAACCTAAAGGCTTAACTGAATGTAGACGACATCCTGTCCCCTTTGGGTACAAACATTCAGATGCAAACATTTTGCTTTTGATGTTGCC
Organism: Erpetoichthys calabaricus; assembly: GCF_900747795.2. Taxonomy (NCBI): domain Eukaryota; kingdom Metazoa; phylum Chordata; class Cladistia; order Polypteriformes; family Polypteridae; genus Erpetoichthys; species Erpetoichthys calabaricus. The sequence continues at coordinate 169,817,913 of NC_041397.2, forward strand.
CTCTTTTTTTCTCCCACATGGGTTCAGTCACTGGAACAGAGCTCAAAATTGGGAGAGTTGATCTTAAAGCTAGTGATGCTTAGTGATGCTCCATCATTGTACTATGAAGGATTCCAAAATGTCAGACTTTTAAGAGTTCTAATGAGACCAAGTTTTGGAACCAAAGAGAGTGTTTTAAGTCTGTACAGAAAATAGGTGAGCTCTCTATCTTCCAAGAAAGTGAAAAGATACATACACTTAGTTTTTAAGAGAAGGTTAAGCCTCATAAGCATGTCCATCACTTTTAGAGTTAAGACAGCTTGTGGCCACACGCTTAAATGAACATTAGTGTGTTCTGCAGATGCCAGGTCATCTTTGATTAACACCTCTGGTTATCAGAATCTGACCACAAGCTTCACAATAGTTCATTTATTTAATGTCCTTCTGAAGTGTAAATGGTAGGAGGGTAGTTGGTAGGCAATTGGGTCTTTTACAAGAGAAAGCATTGTGTGCCTAACAAAATAGAATAATGCCCACTTTGTCCTACATTTATAATTAGTTCGTCTCCTCACAGATCTGTGTTTCACTGTATATGTGGAGCTTGTATGTTCTCATTTATATGTCTCTATATGAATGGACACACTATCATATGAGCAGGCTTCCACTTCTTTAACGGCACCACACTGAACTGTTTCCTTTCTTCTGAATATACAAGACAAGAGGCCTGCTATTTGCCACTTCACAGCCCTTGAACTATAACTTAATTCCAAACAATGGATTCATTCTGAGTTAATTTTTCATGTTTTCCCCATACCCCATATTTTCCCACAGTATAAAAGGCACTCTTCCCTAAAAATAATTTTCATTTACAGGCTCTTTTCTTGTACAGTAAATAGAACATGTAGATGAACATCAGGCACAAGATTAATTTTCACCACAAAGTAATGAATTATGATTCACTGCTGTTGAAGATCAATCCAGCTCACATTTGGAGATAGTGTCAGATAAGACAAAAATGTGTTAGAGAGTTAAAGTTAAAAATTCTAAAAACTAAAGCAAGATTTCTTGTAAACATAAAATACCAGAGTTTTAGATAGTACCAAAACTGAATTTCCACTACTCATCTTCAAGGATAATCAAAGATTAAACGATAAGTTGAGTATTTCCCAAGTTGAAGTCTTGTCTTCATAATCATTTTATATATTAATCATATAATTTTTTTTTCATACAATTTTAAACATACAGTACTTTGCCTATTCTTGCAGCTAACAATGAGGCTGTATGGATCCCAGTGTCCATACATGATAGAAAAAGCCTGAAAAAACTTAACTAATAGATCTACTTTGAAGCATCAAGGGATTCAATTTAAGAAAATGTGTCTTCAGTCCCTGTACGATCGGTGCCAGAGCTTGGTCCGCATTGCCGGCAGTAAGTCGAACCCGTTTCCAGTGAGAGTTGGACTCCGCCAGGGCTGCCCTTTGTCACCGATTCTGTTCATATCTTTTATGGACAGAATTTCTAGGCGCAGCCAGGGTGTTGAGAGGGTCCAGTTTGGTGGGCTCAGGATTGGGTCACTGCTTTTTGCAGATGATGTTTGTCCTGTTTGCTTCATCAGGCCGTGATCTTCAGCTCTCTCTGGATCGGTTCGCAGCCGAGTGTGAAGCGGCTGGGATGAGAATCAGCACCTCCAAATCCGAGACCATGGTCCTCAGCCGGAAAAGGGTGGAGTGCCCTCTCAGGGTTGGTAGCGAGATCCTGCCCCAAGTGGAGGAGTTCAAGTATCTCGGGGTCTTGTTCACGAGTGAGGGAAGAATGGAGCGTGAGATCGACAGGCGGATCGGTGCGGCATCCGCAGTAATGCGGGCATTGCATCGGTCTGTCGTGGTGAAAAAAGGAGCTGAGCCGCAAGGCGAAGCTCTCAATTTACCAGTCGATCTATGTTCCTACCCTCACCTATGGTCATGAGCTATGGGTAGTGACCGAAAAAACGAGATCGCGAATACAAGCGGCTGAAATGAGTTTCCTCCGCAGGGTGTCTGGGCTTTCCCTTAAAGATAGGGTGAGAAGCTCAGTCATCCGGGAGGGGCTCAGAGTAGAGCCGCTGCTCCTCCGCATCGAGAGGAGTCAGATGAGGTGGCTCGGGCATCTGATCAGGATGCCTCCTGGACGCCTCCCTGGTGAGGTGTTCCGGGCACGTCCAACCGGGAGGAGGCCCCGGGGAAGACCCAGGACACGCTGGAGGGACTATGTCTCTCGACTGGCCTGGGAACGCCTTGGGATTCTCCCGGAAGAGCTAGAAAAAGTGGCCGGGGAGAGGGAAGTCTGGGCATCTCTGCTCAAGCTGCTGCCCCCGCGACCCGACCTCGGATAAGCGGGAGACAATGGATGGATGGATGGATGGTGTCTTCAGCTTTTAAAAGGCATCCTTGTGATAAATGAAGGAAACAAGAAATAATGATTTTATCACAGATTCATGGTCCTATTTTCTCAAGGTAAGGACACATTTTTTGCTCATGTGTGTGCTTGCAGCAGTTATAGAGCTATAACAATGCATTGGCAAACCCCCCTTTACAGTCTGTGTTGTTATGTTACATAGGCCATGAAATGAGATGTATGCTGAATAAAGTAAAAGGAGCACATAGGAGTTGCACTTTGTACACATAACAGTAAATCTGAACTGAGCTGCATACATTGCATAGTATTTTTAATAAAAGCCTTTCGTTTTTCAAATAGTCAAGCCACTTTTGTAAATGTAGATGAAAAAAAATAACAAAACCCCCAGAAAAAGGCAGAGTGTTTGATAGAGCAGACTGAAGCACCACATACCAACTACCATTTTTTTTCTTTTTTTTTTCAGTGCATGATGAGTCACTCTTACTGATAATTTTGTAATAAAAGAATGGAGTGAAATCTTTCTGAGTTGGTAAATTCACGACCTTGATGCCAGTCAATCTGTAAATACTGTATATGCAGACTTTAAAGAGATCCTGGCACTGAGAGGCAGAAATGACAGCCCACTCTTCCTATGTTAAAACTTCTGTATAGAACTCACTAAACTCCAGTCCAATTAAATGTGGGTCCGATCAAGCTGAGCTCGGCCAGGTGGGAGAGAACGTCAGCATTGGTGTGTGCAGCTCCGGGATGGTGGCGAACATCAAAAGCAAAAGCCTGCAAACTGATAGACCACTGAGTGAGCTGGGCATTCATATCTGTCTGTTTGTACAACCACTAAAGTGGGGTGTGGTCAGTCACCAGGGTAAGCTGCCATCCCCAGAGGTAGTAACAGAGGGCCTCCACTGCCCAATTAATCACTAAACACTCCTTTTCAATGGCTGAATAATTACACTCCCTGGGCAGCAGCTTCCTGCTGAGAAACGTGATGGGGTGTTCTTCCCCCACAAAATATTGTGAGAGGTTCAAAACCGAAAGCGCTTATATCCGTTTGCAAAATGCATTCCTTCAAAAAGTCCGGATTGTACAGAACCAGGTCCGAGACGGCTCTGTCACAGGCGTAGGTCCAGACAACACTACAATTCTTTCTGCCCTTTGTCCGATGCACAAAATTGGGAATGAACTGCCTGTAGTATTCTTCAAGCACGAGGAAGGCACAAACCTACTTCTATGTTTCAGGACGAGGATACGTAAGCACCTCCCCCACCTTGTTCATTTGTGGCTTGAGCAAACCCTTCCCCATGGAATATCCAAAATAATGGGTTTCCGACACGTCCAACTTGCACTTCTTAGGATTAGCCGTCAACCCTCCTAGCCGCAAAGTATCAAGCACTGCCCGAAGGCGGATTAGATGGGATTCCCAGTCGTTACTGAAAATGGCAATATCATCAAGACAGGCACCCGCGTATGCGGAATGGGGATGCAGGATCTGGTGCATCATCTGCTGAAAGGTCAACGGTGCACCATGGAGACCAATAGGAAGCACTGTAATTCAAACAGCCTGTCTGGAGTGGCAAACATGGTCTTCTTGCAATTAGACTCCTTCAAGGACACCTGCCAATAACCATACGTGAGGTCCAGGGTGGAAATATATGAGCCCTGTCCAATCTTTTTCAACAACTCATCCACACATGGCATTGGGTATGCATCAAACTTGGAAATCTTATTCAAATGGCTAAAATCAATACAGAATGGAACGAATCATGCCTAAGTGGAGCATCTGCAGTACTTCTTCGTGTATCACCTTCCTCATTGCCTCTGGCAGGCAATATGGGGGCACCTGCACAGTCACACCAGGTGGAGTTATGATCTTGTGCTCTGCGATTGTTGTCCGGCCAGGCGTGGCCGAAAAGATGTCAGAGTTCCTCTCAATCACCGATAGCAATTCCGCTTTCTGAGTGTCAGATTAATCTATGACTATTGCAACTTCCATCTGAGGGACCATTGAGGACATGAACATGACCTCACACAGTTCATACCACTCTTTCAGCAGGTTAATATGCAAAACCTGCTGCTCTGGAATCCTAACTTTATAATTCAAGGGGGATATACGCTCTTCTATGAAATGTATGCGGATCCAATGGAATGAACACCAGCACCCGATCCCCCTTTTTAAGCTCATGAAGTTTACTCATCTTGTCATAATTATGTTTTTGTGCCTCCTGCTTGTGCTGCTGATGCTCCACTACAATAGAGGACAGTCTGGCAATCTGTTCTTGCAGTGAAACGACTCGATCAACAAATCTCCCCCCACGAAAAATGTCTAACACCTAGCGTGGTCAGCACCCAAATAATAGTTCAAAAGGTCTCAACCTGGTGGAAGACTGTGGAGCCTCTCGGACAGTAAACAGGAGGAAAGGCATTACTGTATCCCAGGAGGTCAGGTCGTCGTGGCCACCTTCTAAATCATCTGTTTTAGGGTTTTATTAAATCGTTCAGTCAAGCCATTCATCTGCGGATGATAAACGGTAGAGTGTAACTGCGTAAATGCATAACTTTCACATAGTTGCCTCATGATGCAAGACATAAAGGTTGTGCCTTCATCAGTCAAAATTTCGCAAGGAATACCAATATGTATGAACATCCCTGAGAGAGCTTTTTCAACAGTCCAGGCATCCACCCACTTCAGCACAGCTACTTCTGGGTATCTTGTGGTGTAATCAACTAACACGAGCATATACTGAAAGCCACTTTTACTCCTGGGAAGCAGGTCAACTATATCTAATCACACCTTCTCAAAGGGGACATCAAAAATAGGCATCGGTACAAGGGGTGCCCTGGCTGGTCTGTGAGCAGAAACTATTTGACAGTCGGGACAGGCCTTACAGAATTGCTCCACATCCTGGCCCATATTAACCCAATAAAAGTATTTCAAAATGTATTCCATTGTCTTTTCCGCGCCAAGGTGACCCCCCAAAACTTGACTGTGACCAGTTTTTAAAACCTTCTCCCTATGCCCACTTGGCACCTCCAACTGCTCGATACGTCCATCACACATGCAATCAGAAATCACCCGATACAGAAAACCATCATTAGTTTAAAAATGTGGTGCTTTAAAGTTCGGGTCCTCTCTCTCCAGATAGTAGGAGTCATCTGTGACGTGGAGTTGTCTGAATGCAAAATCCAAGTTGCTATCGGCTTGTTGCAGACTAGCAAACTCTGCCAGAACAGCAGCCACTGCTTCCCCTGTGTCCGATGCAGCATTGCTCTCACCTCCTGCTGCTATTTCATCTGGGTCCATATTGGATATCCAGCCTGGAGATGTTGTTGGTACAAGTGACAGCATGGCCAAGTCTGCAAGCTGTCCCGAGTCCTCACTTGAGGATTCGTCCTCTACCTCACTGGACAACTCCAGTTCAATTTCAAATCTGGCCCCATGACTGACGTTATGTGCGCCGAGCCCCTCTTTATTCACTATGGGGGGAGGCGTTCTGCAGGTGGCCAAAACCCGTGGGAAAACGGCATTCCTTTTTCTTATTAGGAATCGGCCAGGGTGAGGTAGCTGATATTGCAGCCCAGGTCGTAAAGTTCTTCCCCTTAAATTTCAGAGGAAGTAATATACTCTTGTATGTTTTAATGTTCCCATGGATGCAGCGAATGTTCACTTTGTCTGTGGTCTCATAAGGGGTCTGCCGGAGCAAGCCACGGCAGACTGCACAGAGGTCGCTACGTTCAGCTGTGTTCAGTCCACACTATGATGTTCCCACGAAGGCATCTTCCTCCTGCTGGGTGGATAGAAATCGGGGTCAAGCCCAGATTGCCAGATTGTTTCCAGGTGGCTTGTGCGCCCTCCAGTCTGCTGGTAAGGTCTAGCAGTGAGTGGATGCCATTCCATAACAGTTCATCACAAAGGCTCTCGTCTTCCCTGAGAGGACTGCATCAATAGTTACTTTCTCCACAATGTCCTCAATAGTGTCTCCACGGACCCAGCTTTGAATCAGGTCCACTAAGCCCTGGATCTGTCCTTGTATAGGGCTGTCCAGATCAATATGCTACAGACAAAACTGTGCCCTTTGGCCACCGGGCTCACAGCCATGCAGAGGAGGATCTGTTGCTTCAGGAAGTCATAATCATCAAGCATTTCGGAAGGGAGTTTTTGCATGAACTGTAGCGCTTCCCCATTTAAAAACGGGGCCACGATAGCTGGCCAGGCTCCCCTGTCCCAGTGCATTAATGTTGCTGTGCACTCAAAGCAGAACACGAAACACTCTGAGTCATCTGAGGGAGCCATCTTCACCAGCACATCCCAACAAAGCTTGTCAACCCTATTCACCTAAATGACATCAACTTCAGTTTTGAAGGTCCCCAAAGTACCACTATTTACCACATTCCTTGATAATTTATTGCATGTGTCAGTGGTTTCTGTACGAAGAAAGCTTTTTACCATTTATGCAAAATTTAACCTTCACAAAGTTCCATCTCTATCTTTATGTTCTACTTAATCCACATAAACCAAGGGCTCTGGAGTTGTGAGACACAACACTAACCACCCTGATTCAAATCAGAACATTTTAAATATATAAGCTAGTTTATTTTTTAAAATCCTATTTTTTATATCACTTATTCAGACTAAGCGAGTGTGAGATTTCTGTGTAGCAGTTAATAAATAGTTATGATACATCTAAACTACATATGTAGGGTTAACCTCTGCATATTTCAGATAAAAACAGAAGTGGTGGTTTCCCTAGTTCAACTTCCTTTTATTCAGTCATCCAATATTATTGAATTTGAGATGTCCTCTTTAATTACACTAGTTCAATCTGCATGTCACATTTATGACTGTTGAAGCATATTGTTATATTACTATAGTGATTACACATTTCAGCCCGATTTTACAATATGTGCAATATTATAGTAAATCAAACACATCATTGCTCTTCAATATAGCAATTTTCATGTATTCCTTAGCTATCAGCTTTCCATTAATGATACACTATGTTGCAGTTAATATATAACTTGGTGGAAGGGATATCAACATTTCTGAAAGTGAAAATTCTGGTCAACATGTCTTCAGAATGCTCCTTCATTAAGGTGTCCTATGTGATCTTTTTTGGACTTATACTAGCAGGTCTTTGGGCTGCTTTCATTTGGGTGATGCTGGGCAAACCCTCATCAGGTAAAATATGACTTTAATTTATATGCCAGGCATGTTTATCGGGTTTTGATTCAGCAGATGATTTTAAAGGGTGTTGCTTAATTCACATAGATATCAAGGTGAGGGCAAGGTGTAAGCTCTACTGACATATACAAAATGTCTTATGCCTTTGTGTTTTCATTTATTTTAATATATTCAGTGTAGGGCGGCACGGTGGTGCAGTGGTAGCGCTGCTGCCTCGCAGTTAGGAGACCCGGGCTCGCTTCCCAGGTCCTCCCTGCGTGGAGTTTGCATGTTCTCCCCGTGTCTGCGTGGGTTTCCTCCGGGTGCTCCGGTTTCCTCCCACAGTCCAAAGACATGCAGATTAGGTGGATTGGCGATTCTAAATTGGCCCTAGTGTGTGTTTGTGTGTGTCCTGCAGTGGGTTGGCACCCTGCCCGGGATTGGTTCCTGCCTTGTGCCCTGTGTTGGCTGGGATTGGCTCCAGCAGACCCCCGTGACCCTGTGTACAGACTCAGTGGGTTGGAAAATGGATGGATATTCAGTGTAAATATTTTTATGATGAAAACAAATTGTTTATATTATGATAGTGGTATAATTTTAAAAACTTATTATTTGTGCTTGTGTTACAGTCATTTAGAAATTTTGAAGTAAAATGCCTTTGTCTTGGTTTTAGTGGCCAGAGCTCCTTTTTCAACACGTCTTGACTCTTAGTTATATCCTTGTAGTATTTAAGGTATTTAGTACTTATTTACCTTGAGCTATCTTGAACTTTATAATATCACTGGCGAGTACAAAGTATGAAAATGCACAGCTATAAATACTTAACTTTAAACAACAGAACATTTAGTGTTAAATGTTCTTTTCAAAATCTTTTTTTTTTATTGCTGGTAGCCACAAAGGTTCACCACCACAGTTTAGCTCTACAACACTACACTGCACTACAACAGTACAAAGCCAGATGAGAAATAAAAAAACATTATCCTCCTTATTCCAGGTGGGAAAAGCCCTGTTAGAGCATAACAATAATGGCATCTTCCACTCCAATCTTTATTTGATGGGGAAACTGCCGTGGGTCCAAGAGAGATTTTACAAGAGGACTCATATAGTCCAGGACCAGCCTCTTCATAATGTGAGACATTTTTGCCACTGGGATGTTGTCATTAGGTGAAGCGGTGCCTGCCTTCTTTGGAACTGGAACAATACAGGATGTTTTCCATAACACCAGCCACCTGACGCCTTAGTAACAGACTGAACAAGTAACACAGGATAACAGAAAGGTTCTACATAAATAAAATGTATTATTATTATTATTATTATTAAGAAAGATAGCACAGGCCTTAAAAATTTAAGAAATTACTCCATCTGGTCCTGCAGCTTTTCCTGTATGTCGCCTCCTTTGTTGTTCCCTCACTTGGTCATTAGGTACGGACAACCCATACTAATGATCAGAGATGGATTCATCACTGGCCATACTAAATGAAGTAACATGAGCTGATGCAGAAGGTATGGAGTGGGAGGGACTAGTCATTGGTAGCAGGTGGTTGTGGAATGAGGAACTTCTTCTTTCGGCTGCTCCCATTAGGGGTTGCCACAGCGGATCATCTTCTTTCATATCTTTCTGTCCCTCTGTATCTTTTTCTGTTACACCCATCACCTGCATGTCCTCTCTCATCCATAAACGTTCTCTTTGGCCTTCCTCTTTTCCTCTTGCCTGGCAGCTCTACCATTTACATCCTTCTCCCAATATACTCAGCATCTCTCCTCTGCACATGTCCAAACCAACGCAATCTCGCCTGTCTGACTTTGTCTCCCAACCGTCCAACTTAAGCGGACCCTCTAATGTACTCATTTCTAATCCTGTCCATCCTTGTCACCCCCAATGCAAATCTTAGCATCTTTAACTCTGCTACCTCCAGCTCTGTCTCCTGCTTTCTGGTCAGTGCCACAGTCTCCAACCCTTATAACATAGCTGGTCTCACTACCATCCTGTAGACCTTCCCTTTCACTCTTGCTGATACCCGTCCTGACACTCTTCTCCACCCATTCCACCCTGCCTGCTCTCTCTTTTTCACCTCTCCTCCACAATCCCCATTACTCTGTACTGTTGATCCCAAGTATTTAAACTCAACCACCTTCATCAACTCTACTCCCTGCATCCTCACCATTCCACTGACCTCCCTCTCATTTACACACATGTATTCTGTCTTGTTCCTACTGACCTTCATTCTGAGGAACAATATTTTAAAAAATTGAGTCAGTGTGTTAGCCATGTCCACATTCCCTTTTAGCACCTGAAACCTGGATTGTTTTAAGGCAAGTAATTAGACCAAGAAGATGTACCTTTGGTGGCATTTAGTCTGTGTGAAAAGGTCTCTATCAGCTTTGTACATCTGGACACTGCAATTATACCCCATTTGTCCGCCTGACTCCTATGCTCCATCCCAGCTCTTTTAGGTTGCATGGGGACTGTGAATGAACAACTTTTCCAAGTCAACCACAAATTCTCAGTTGAGATCTGGATTCTGGCTCAGCCACTCATGGACATTAACATGTTTGTAAGTCATTCCTGTACAGCTTTCACTTTATGCTTGGGGTCATTGTCTTGCTGGGAAAGCACATCTAGTTTTCTTGCAGGATGCATCAGGTTTTTCTCCTGGAGTTCCCTGTATTTTGTTGTATTCATTTTACACCCTTAGTTTTCCAGGGCCACCACCATGCTTTACAGTGCTGTTCTTTTGAAAAAATTCAGTGTTTGCCTTATGCTAAACATGGTATTAGGTTTTATTGCCTCATCAGACCATAGAACCACCACCATGCTTCATGGTGAGAATGGTGCTCTTTTGATAATGTGCAGAGTAATCATAGGACCTTCTTCCAGCTATCTTCAGAATTTATCACGTGTCGACATGTCATGCGAGTTTGTTTTTACTGTGACTTTTTCTTTACTGATCTCCTATAAAGCTGTGACTGGTGAAGCACCTGGGGCAGTCGTTGTATGCACTGTCTCTCCAATCTCCAACTCTTTCAAAGCTTCCTAGGTCTCTTGGTGGACTCTCTCACTAGTTATCTTCCTCCATGATCACTCAGTTTTATGGATGACTTGCCATAAGGTGAAGAGTGCATGAATTACCCTTTCTCTGTCACTAAAATCAATATATCTTCTTTCTATACCCAGTAGATCCTTTGAATAGTTTTCACAATTGCTGGTACATTACAATGTAAACAAGATAATGATATAACTGGCAGAGTGGTAACCACAACAAAAATGAAATCTACAAAACCAGAACAAGAATTATGAGGAACATAAAAAACCTCTGACATTAAAAAAACAATGCAATGTGCAAATAAAGAGAACAATGCAATGTGAATCTGTACTTTATTAAAGCAGAAATTGGTTTATTTGCTAAAATTAATGAAGCAAGAGCAGCTCAAGAAAGCAAGAGATTTTGGCCATATGCCTAACTTGTACAAAGATTAATATAGATAGATAGATAGATAGATAGATAGATAGATAGATAGATAGATAGATAGATAGATAGATAGATAGATAGATAGATAGATAGATAGATAGATAGATAGATAGATAGATAGATAGATAGATAGATAGATAGATAGATAGATAGATAGATAGATAGATAGATAGATAGATAGATGCTTTATTAATCCCACCGCGTAGAAGAGGGTGCTCCCCACAACCGTCTAATAGAACATCTGCAGCATCTTATTGCAGATGTTGAAAGACGTCAGCCTTCTAAGTAAGTATAGTCGGCTCTGTCTTCTCTTGCACAGAGAATCAGTATTGGCAGTCCAGTCCAATTTATCATCCAGCTGCACTCCCAGGTATTTATAGGTCTATACCCTCTGCACACAGTCACCTCTGATGATCACGGGGTCCATGAGGGGCCTGGTCCTCCTAAAATCCACCACCAGCTTGTGATGATGTAGGTTCGTGCATGCTCTCATCTTCTGTCCGGGAGCCCTTGAACCCAATGCCGTCGGTAATGCTACCGATGAGCTAGGCAGTGAGACAACAACAATGGAGCTAGGGGATGGTGTATAAAAGTGCTAGAAACAGAAAACAGTGGTCAAATTAAATAAAGTCCAGTGATTCAAAAAGAGTCATTAAATAAATAAGCCATAAAAACAGTAGTGAAACGTGGAGGTTAAAAACAATAGAAAAAAGTCTTCTTAAGAACAACGAGGTTAAAATTGTACCGCTGCCCTGGGAGAAACAACTAAACCCCGGGATAAGCATGATTAGAAAACTGCTAATGTAAAGCAGTTCAATATATAAAATCTATCGGGCAACGTGACCAACGCTCGTCCTCTTATTGATTTCCCCACCACCAGTCCCAGCTTAGCATTAACAACAAATCATATTACAACACAAAGAAGAAGCAAAAGAATAACACATATATTATCATACATGAAAAAAAACAAACAAACAAATACATAACAATCAAACCCCCCTCCTTTCTGGTTTAAACGCGCAATGTTCATGAATCATAAAAACCAGTTCAACCAAACGGAATTACTGTCCTTATTGTGCAGGGCAAAGAGAAACCATACGGGAATACGCCGGCCGTCGAGCCGGTAACAAAAAAGTTCAATCCTACCAGTCTAAGTATTCCAGCGAAATCAAAGGAAGAAAAAAAAAGGTCCGTCTTCAGAGACGCGTCTCCCTTGTGTCGCTGAGTCTTCAAAGAAAAAAAAAAGAACTTGTTCCAGTAGATATTTTTTCTTGGCACTACCTCGTCTCTTCTCTTTGCTCCACCACAAGATGTCTCTCTTTCTCCCCTTCTTTTCCGGTTTTTAACCGCCCTGACCGAGTTATGACCTCCCCCTTAAAGGTGTATTTACAGTATTCTTCTTTCCTGAAATGCACCCAAAGAGGCAGCAAAGTGCCCCTGGAATAAAGCACATGTGGCATCCGCTACATATTCCCCGCCCCCAGACCAAGTGAAGGGCCAAAATAGAGCTTCATGTTGGTCACATGCACTGTATCTGTTTTTACCCCAGAGTCAGTTGCCCATTGAACGCGGTAATTAACAGGACCTAATTTGCTAAGTACTGTAGCTGGGCCGAACCACTTCGGAGCTAGCTTCGCAGCAAATTTAGTTGAAGCCTTAGAAAAGGGATGCGCCTTCAACCATACCCGGTCGCCTACAGAATAGAGAACTACTCTTCTCCGTTTATTGTAATATCTTGCCTGTTTGGCCTGGGATTTCACCACCCGTTCCCTAACTTGTTCCTTTAAAAGTTCTAACAGATGTACTTGCTGGTATGACGTAGTATCAGGACAGGGGGGAGTGATATATCGTTCTAACAGCCCAAAAATTTGTCTTCCAAGAGCTAATTGCGCAGGAGACTCACCGGTACCCTCATGAAAGGCAGAGTTCAGAGCCAAGCGTAGTTCAGGAAGATTTTGATCCCAGTCTTGATGATGGTTCCCAACATAGGAAGCCAGCATAGTCTTCAAATTTCGGTTCACTCGTTCTGAGAGGTTAGCCTGAGGATGGTATGCTGTGGTCTTCTTGTGCTGTACACCCCAATCCACCAAAAAGCAGTCCATCTCTGAGCTTGTGAATTGTGGCCCCCTATCTGTAATGATACATCTGGGAACTCCCCAGCGGGTGAAAAGTTCACTTCTAAGGATTGAGCAAATGCGAGATGTTTTGGCGTCATGCAAGGCAAACAGCTCTACCCATTTAGTAAAATAGTCTACCGCCACCATTAAATAAGTTTTTTTCATTTTACTGACTGGGAGAGGTCCCATTAGATCGACCCCCCAAGCTTCTCCAGGGTCTTTTACAGTTGTGGACTGAAGAGGTCCTGCTGGAAAACCAGGTGGGTTCTTGTACTGCTGACAAATAATACAAGTCTTTACATGTTTCCAAACCTCCTTCCTCACCGTTGGCCACCAGGCTACCTCTAATATCCTTTTCAGCGTTTTCAGCCGGCCAAGATGGCCCCCAAAAGGACTATCGTGGAAATAGGCAAGGAACTCAGGCACATGTGATTCTGGGACAACAAGTTGGTATTTGTTTCCTCCCAATCTGGATGGCACACAGCGATATAACACCCCCTGAAGCTCCTGAAAGGTAATGTGACCCTTTCGCTTTATGGAATTATTCCGTGCCTCCTGACAAACAGGACTGATGGACTGAGCTCGAACTATGTCCTGAAGGTCCAGAGGTAGGTCCGTCCATTGCGTCGATACGAGAGCCACAGCTGAAGTTATTGGTGGTTCCAGAACCCGGGAAAGTGCATCTGGTACCACATTTCCACATCCCTTCCGGTAAAACACTCTAAAAGTAAATTGTTGAAGCCGCAAAACCCACCGGGTCAATCTGGATGAGGTCTTGGGGCAATTAAAAGCCCATACCAGGGCACGGTGGTCAGTATATACTTCAAACAGAACCCCTTCAAGAAAATGTCGCCACTTCTCCCCAGCCCAAACTACTGCCAGACATTCTTTTTCGGAGGCTGAATAATTTCGCTCTGGACCACGTAGGGAGCGGGAAGCATATGCAATCACCCGTTCTTCTCCATCCTTAGTCTGAGTGAGGACAGCCCCAAGCCCTAAGTCACTGGCATCTGTTTGCACCTGAAAGGTAAGGCATGGATCAGGCTGTGACAGGACGGATGGTACCAAAAGTGCCTGTTTGAGGTTTTTAAAAGCACCTTCGCATTCCGGTGTCCATTCCCACGGTACTCCCTTTCTGGTCAACTGATGTAAAGGGGCGGCGATGTCAGCTAATTTAGGAATGAATTTATGGAACCAGCCTACCATCCCCAGAAATCGCTGCACTGCCTTGATGTTGACAGGAGGAGGGTAATCCACAATGGCATTGATCTTGTCCGGGTCCACTTTGACGCCTTCGGCTGATACCACATGCCCCAGGAAAGTGAGGTGGGACTGTAAGAAGAGGCACTTCTTCATGTTCAGGGTCAGCTGAGCCCGTTTGAGTCGGTAAAAGATGTCATCAAGGTCCAAAAGATGTTGTTCCAATGAAGGAGAGAAGACAATGATATCGTCGATATACACATAACAGGTCTTCCCAATCAACCCTCTCAGCACTTGCTCCATCAATCTCTGAAAGGAAGCTCCAGCATTTTTAAGCCCAAAGGGCATTACCCGAAAATGAAACAATCCTTCGGGAGTGATCACAGCGGTCTTTTCTATGCTGTCTTCCCCCATACACACTTGCCAATATCCAGACTGAAGATCCAGAGTGCTAAAAACACCTGCACCCCCCCAATGATTCCAATATTTCATGCACCAAAGGAATAGGATAGGCGTCATGATGAGTTTTAGCATTCAGTCCCCTGTAATCAACACAGAATCGAAAAGTGCCATTCGCTTTCCGGACCAATACTACAGGAGCTGCCCAAGCTGAAGATGAAGGTTCAAGAATACCGTCCTCCAACATGTGGTCAACCCATTCTTTAATGAGCCTCCTCTTCATTGGTGACACCCTGTAAGCCCTAAGTCGGACAGGGACCTCATCCACAGTATATACATGATGAGTAACTACTGTCGTGCGCCCCAGTTTATCAGTCCAAACCGTAGGCCATCTTCTCAATAAAGGCCGCACCTCCCAGGGCTGAGTGCTTATGTTAGTTTCTATCGGACTCAGCTCTGCAACGGATTGTGGCAGATAATAAAAAAGATTTGGCCACCGCAGCTCTTCCCGAGATCTTTCTTCGAACCTGAACGCCTTTCCTCCGGGTAGCGTGTAATCTCCGGACCTTGGCCGTAAATTCATACCTGCTGCAATAATAGTGTCCAACCCCAGAAGCAGTGGCATGGTCAAGTAATCATCCTCTAAGACATACACGTCCACCTCCCAGGAAACACTGTGCAATGCAAACCGCATCAGGATTTTTCCACTGTCACCATACGCCCTCCCGTCCGCCAAGAAGAACTTCATTGTACCACTCGCCTTGGGCAGCTCGTGGGGTTTTTTAATCTCTTCCCATAAACTGCGCTTCATTAAGGTAAGCGTGCTTCCAGTGTCTACTACCGCATCCCCAGTGATGTCCCTCACAGTCACGGGTACAACCAACAAAGGTAACTGGGTCCGCACAGTGGTGAGCTCAGCTCCAGCGGATCGATCTTTTTGTCGTTGACCCCGTCCACTGGGCAAATTACTGCCTGAGGGGTCCTTATTTTTTTGTTTATGTCCCCTCATGGCAGCCCAGTCTTTTTCTATTAAGGTACCGATTTTCACCAGAGATTGTATTGAGCCCACAATACCCCGTAAAGCAACAGCTAGCCGCGGGTTACAAGCACCGAGAACCCGCCTTACGATGTCCTCTTCAGACATACTGGGATTCCATCTCAAACACAGCGCATGATATTCGTAGGCAAAGTCTCTGATGGGCTGCATAGGCTCCTGTCGGGTATTCATTAGCTGCTCTTCCACCTCAGCCTGATAATCCGCCGGCAAGAATGCTTCTAAAAATGCGGAACGGAAGGAAGACCAGTCGGCTATGCTTGTCTTTTCTGCCTGCCACCATGACCGCGCTGGACCACTCAGTGAGGCGTTTAAAAAGCCCATCAGCTCCACATCAGTTAAAGGATGGAGTTCTAGAAACGAATCCGCCTGTTCCAAAAATCTGAGAACCTCTGCTGATGTACAAGAGGTCTCTAATTTAGGGAATTCTAAGCGTAGCGCCGCGGCAGGTGCAGTAGTAAGGGAGACCCTGGAAGTTGTACCTCCCATTGAGTTAGACTGCCGTGATTTTTTACAATAAGCGTCCATGCTCCTCCTTACCACGTCTTGCAGCTCGACTTCCCATTGCTGATCCCTTCTCTGGAGACAAGCAATCAATCGTTGTTCTAACTGCCGCACTTGACCTTGCACATATTCGCGCATCGCTTCTATAGCGCCTTCCAATGATTCATGCAGAGCCTCTTCGCGCGCAGCGGCCCCTTCCGCCAATTCCTTGATCTGATCGTGCATCTCTTCTATCCGTTCTTGCATTTCGCCCCACAACGACGGCAGGAGGTTTTCATCTCTTTGCACCTTAGGAGTAGAGATGTATAGCGAATCCAATAGGCTGGTTGTTTCATCAACCCCTTCGTGCACCCTGATTGTAACATGTTCGCCCAGCTCAGCCCCTATCTCTGGCCCCTCGCTCTGGTTGGTAGCCTCCTGCGCCAAACCTACAGAAGACATCTGAACTTTGGTGGTGAAAAAATGCGTGAAAGGAGATAGCGGATGTATCCTAGTCAGTTCCCCGTTCGGGCCACCACTAATCTGTACCGCTGCCCTGGGAGAAACAACTAAACCCCGGGATAAGCACGATTAGAAAACTGCTAATGTAAAGCAGTTCAATATATAAAATCTATCAGGCAACGTGACCAACGCTCGTCCTTTTATTGATTTCCCCACCACCAGTCCCAGCTTAGCATTAACAACAAATCATATTACAACACAAAGAAGAAGCAAAAGAATAACACATATATTATCATACATGAAAAAAAACAAACAAACAAATACATAACAATCAAACCCCCCTCCTTTCTGGTTTAAACGCGCAATGTTCATGAATCATAAAAACCAGTTCAACCAAACGGAATTACTGTCCTTATTGTGCAGGGCAAAGAGAAACCATATGGGAATACGCCGGCCGTCGAGCCGGTAACAAAAAAGTTCAATCCTACCAGTCTAAGTATTCCAGCGAAATCAAAGGAAGAAAAAAAAAGGTCCGTCTTCAGAGACGCGTCTCCCTTGTGTCACTGAGTCTTCAAAGAAAAAAAAAAGAACTTGTTCCAGTAGATATTTTTTCTTGGCGCTACCTCGTCTCTTCTCTTTGCTCCACCACAAGATGTCTCTCTTTCTCCCCTTCTTTTCCGGTTTTTAACCGCCCTGACCGAGTTATGACCTCCCCCTTAAAGGTATATTTACAGTATTCTTCTTTCCTGAAATGCACCCAAAGAGGCAGCAAAGTGCCCCTGGAATAAAGCACATGTGGCATCCGCTACAAAATAATGCAGGAAGCATTCTTTTTAAAAAAACAACAACAACAACCCCTGTGCCTTTTTACCTGGAGGCTCCCCTGCTTCCCCCGTCTGGGCTTCTCAACAGGGGAGTTGCCCTTCCTGCAGCTGGCCTTCTCTTCACTCTGCTGTTGGTCGTTCGCTTCTCCAATCCCTGGCTCCGGTAGGCACCACCGAACACCGACTTGGGATTCCCCAACGACCAGGGCTATCACGCTGGGGAAAACCACATCCCAAGTCCCGACTGGCCTTATGCGGCCAGTCACCCGCCTTCCAGTCACTCCCGCCCTTCAGAATAAACTCTGCGGGAGCGACCACTACTGCTACTCCTCGGGTGCCGGCCTAACTCCCAAGCTCCCTGATCAGCTGCGCGCGAGCATGCAGTCGCTTGCTTGCTCATTCTCCCGCACCAACTTTCTCCTGTTGCTACAGCTTCTTGCTTTCCTGCAACTTCCGGCTTTCTTTCATCTGTTGTATCTCTTTTCCCCCCTTAGACAACTTGCGCTTCTATATATCAAGAGGGCATGGCAGCTGTGGCAAATCAGCAGCCCCAGGAACAATCACGGATGCGGACCATTTCTCACCTGTGCAGTAAGGTGAAAAACGCCCACATCACGAATCGCCCTGAGAACCGCTTTAGCCACACAACCACCACACCCCTTCACCAAGCCGCGAGCACAGTGATTATTGTTAAAGAAGTTGTTCATCGGGTTTGCTCTCTCCACGTCTCCCTTGATGGTGGCACCCCACTTCGAGCTGCAGCCAGTGATGACCTTCATCCCATCCCACACTTCCTTCATGCTGTTATTCTGTAACTTCTGCTCCAGCTTTCTCCTGTACTGCTCGTTCACCGCCCTGAGCTGGACTCAGAGTTCCTTCTGCACACGCTTGAGCTCATGCTGATCACCATCTTTAAAAGCCCTTTTCTTCTGGTTCAAAAGGCCCTTGATGTCACTTGTAATCCATGGCTTGTTGTTAGCATAGCAGCGTACTGTTCTTAATTCTTAATTTCACTGCTTTCAAAATATAAAGTCCCATACTGAGTCTTTCTGGGTGGAATTTGCATGTTTCTCTGTGTCTGTGTGGGTTTGTCTGCTGGTACTTTGATTTCTCCCCACATTCCCAGTGAGCATTTCTGAAGTGGTCCACTGTACATAAACCCATACCTTTTAATGAAGTAGTGTCCTGTCCAGGGCCGTGCCCCATCTCTCCTAACTGGCTCTTGAGGACCATGATTTGGGAACATGAGTTTGAAAATGGAAGGATTAATGACAGCTTTTAAATTAGAATATTACTCTTCAGGATCACTTATTTTAAATTTGACTTCTTCACTAGAGGCTAGATTTCAGAAAATTAAAAAAAAAATACTGACTCCAAAAATACAAATTCTATATTAATAAAAGAGAATGTTAGTAGATACAATCAAGTCAAAGTTGTACAACAAGTTACTTCATAAAACTAGGAAAAACAAAAATGAAAAGAAAAAAAACATCAGAAAGCTAAAAAAGGAAAGAAACAAAGCAGAATTCAATCCCCACCAGAGAGAAAGAGAAGAGAGCCAACAGCATGGGCAAAAATTGTTAGAAGAAGAAAAAAATAAATAAAAAACATAGAAGATAAATCCCCCCCCCCCCCCCCCAATATAAATGCCTATTCTAAACTTTTATTAATTAAATCTTACCATATTTTAATGAAATTTTGAAAAGATCATCTATCTGAGAATTTGATTTTTTCCTATTTCATATAGTATAGAATAACAGTTCCCCACTGACTTATATACAGTAAAACGTGAATTGGGATTCTTCCAGTTAAGCAAGATAACCAATTACAGTGGAACCTCAGTTTGCGAGCATAATTCATTCCGGAAACGTGCTCGTAGTCTAAAGCACTCGTATATCAAAGTGAATTTCCCCATAAGAAATAATGGAAACTCAGATGATTTGTTCCACAACCCAAAACTATTCATATAAAAATGATTAATACAAAATATAAACTAAAATACATAAAACAAATTAACCTGCACAACCTGCACTTTACCTTTGAAAAGAATCATGGCTGTTGTGAGTGAGTTTCTAAACTCTTGTGGGATTGCACCCAACAGGACGACACACAGAAGAGCATCCCAAAGCAATCGCAGTCTCCCAGCACTGTAGCAGTTCGCCGTAAAAGCAAATCCGAAAAGATTGCGGACATGCTATAAGCGCCTGCCGTCGATGGGTGATACAAGGCACAAGGAACAAGGAACATTATAAATGCAAAGGGCCCTGCCTGACTGCTGTGTCTGTGTATAGGAGAGTGGCGGATCCTGCTACAGTAAATAACCGTGCTGTTGCTTTTTCAAGCTGAATAAAGCTGGTGTTGCTAAAGTACTGAGATTCAGCTTCGTGTTTTAGGGTGCAAGACGGGGACTAGCACGTCACAGCACACACGCGCACGCGAGTACACACACACACCCACACGAGCGCGTGCACGCTTGCACACACACAAACACACACACGCGAGCGAGCGAGCACACACACATACACACGTGCGCACACACACAGTCACAATGCTAATGCTGTAGTAAATAGTATACGCTCGTACGGATGTTGACTATATGAGTGAGGCACGCCGACTCAGACGGAGAATAGGAGACGATTGCCCACAATCCCGCAGCGAGAGAGAGAGAAGAACCATCAGCTCAATTGTGATCACATGACACTCAGCAGACAAAGCGTATACATACTACTCATACTGCAAGACCTTGCTCATTTATCAAGTCAAAATTTATTAAAAAGTTTTGCTCGTCTTGCAAAACACTCGTAAACCAAGTTACTTGCAAACCGAGGTTCCACTGTACAATCAATTTGACCTTCTCCACTTTAAGGCCATCTGGGAGTACACCAGACACAGTTGTTAATGGGTTAGGAGGGATTGTGACGCCAACGCTGTCTGAGAGGCATTCCAAATGATATTAATTTGGTGTATAATGAAAACATGTGGCCTAGTGAGGCTGGAGCTTGATTGCAATGTTTGCAGGGTGGATCTTGTCCTGGATACATTTTGGACAATTTTAAAAAGAGATTATTATGATTTATGAGAGATTTTAAGTTGATTTATCAAATGCTTTGTGCATATAGAGCTAAAGTGTGTTCTATGCCTGGCTTCCACTCCTTTTCTGAGATATTCATTGAAAGATCTTTTTCCCACCATACCCTAGGATATTTGAAAGGAAAGGACTTTGAGATGTTCTTATATATAGTTGAGATGCTATCCGAGTTTTCAAGGCTGATCAGCATTTCTTCTGGAAGAAAAATAGGTGTGTGTGTGTTCCATGTGGGGGTGTTGGGCATGGGAAATTGGATAGGTTCCTTATAGCAAAATTTCTGATGTTTCTGATTTCTCTTTGTTTTTGTCTTTTCAATTTGTTTCTTCAGAGCAACCAGAGTATAAGGCAGGATACAGCCATGAATGAGAAAACAGTTAATTACAGGAACCATTCACACAAACACATAAATACACATACTCTCACTAATGCAAAAACACACATTTCATACAACAGTTAAGAGATTTTGCAATATATGTCTGGCAAATTGATGCTTTTCAGGCATGGCATGTGTTCAGTTATTATAATTAATTACTAAAAACAGGCTTAACAATAAAAAGGATACTCATCCATCCATTTTTTGTACATACTTTTCACAGGATAGTAGGGATGCACTGATGTATCTACTCACACTCTGCTAACATAGTGCTCTTGTGGTTTTTCTCAAAACCTTGCCGGAGCCATATGTCTTTATGCACAACATAAGAAAATGGTATAACAGTATGCTTTTCAGAATCAGTTTGGCAAAGTCATTTAGGACACATGAGAGTATATGGCTCATCGAATATTTGGTAATCCTAGACTTATATCAGATGTCTAATTGAAAAGCTAATATCCACAACTGCACACATATTGAAAAGTGAAGAGACCTGCTTTTTTTTCTTATCCTGAGTGCCACATACCCATGTAGGAATCTCCATTACAAGCTGGTAATGGTTAATGGGACTCTCTCATAAAAGCTACCTTTGGTATGTGTAATATTTAAAATGTTTACTTGCCAGGAGGCCAGAATAATGGATGGATAACTGGAATGGAAAGGCTTCCTGATTGGATGGTTTGCAGTTTTGTATGGGGGAATAGCCAGAGCATGGCAGACAGCCTCCCACTACCCCTCATTTTCTCTGGCCTCCCAACTGGGATAGCCTCCTGGCAAGTACAAGGAATGTCACAGCTCCCTTCATAACAATTTATTATACTGGCCTTCAGGCCAGGTAAGGAGGAATTGTCTATCTTGGTGGGGACGCCAGTCCATCCATTACAATATACAGTATATACATTTATAGTGTAAGGTACTGTAGCTCTATTCACTTATCGTGGTGCCAGAGAGTGTTAATTAGCACATTCAAGTAAGAATTTCACTGTACTCTGTACATGTGACAAGGAAAATCCTATGAAATTATATACAGTACATACATAGTACTGTGCGAAGGTCTTGCTTACAATGAAATTAATAGTTTCTAAATCTTAAAAAATGCATTATAAACAGTAGCAAACAGTAAAAAAACTAAATCAAATCTATAGTTTCCCTTCCATCTATATCAGTTTTCTTAGGTACGTTGTTGTGCAGTTTTATGAGTAAATCATTTGCAAGTTTGTTTTAAACGTTTTGGAGAACTCAACACAGAGTTGCAGACATTAGCCATCTCACTTGTTATTGGTCATCAGGTATTCCCAGACAGCCTCAAAGATGTTGAGAGCAGACCATCTCTTGCATAACCCTGTGTTCTTCTTTTTGCTGAAAATAGATCTTTATTACCTTGTCCATGTGTTTTGAATTATTGATCCTGCTGCTGAATGAAGTGGAGAGCAATTAGGTACTTCTCTGGTATTGCATTATGGAGAAGAATCTGCTTGCATTTCCCAGCATTGAGAATTGCATCCATTCTAACAAGATCAGCAACTCCATTTACAGACACGCAGGCACAAATCTGCAGGGAACTTCCATCATGCTTCACTATTGACTGCAGTAACTCATTAAAGTAACACTCTCCAGGCCTACTGTGGACCAACTGCCTCCTGTCTGAGCCAAACATTTTAAATTAGGACTCCTCAGTTCAAAGCATCTGCTGCCTCTGTTCAGTGCCTCATTTTTGTGCACAGCAGAGTCTCTTGGCTTGGTTTCCACTTCACAAGAATAGTTTTTTTGGCAGAAATTCTTCCATGAAGACTACTTCCGACAAGTCTTTTCCAGTCTGTGGATGGGTGTACTTAGGATCCAATGGTTTCTGTGAGTGCAGAGCTGGTAAAAGTGGTAGATGTCTTTTAATTGCAAAGAGCCATCAGTTTGATGTACTGTATCTCCGGTCTTCAGTACTCAGTTCCCATGGTTCACTGTGTTTCTACTCACCAACCTTGCCCATTTACTTGTGCTTCTTCAGAAGACTGTGACACACCTGTCTACATTTTTTATAAACTTTAAAAATACCTTATCTGTTCTTGCAACTTACAATAGGGTTAAAGGATACATTGGTGTATAAATGAAAGAAAAAATCTTACAACTTAACAAATACATTCGCTTTGAAGCAGCAAAGGTTCAATTTAGGAAAATATACCTGTTGCATTTATGACCACCCTTGTGATAATGAAAGGGAGTTAGCAATAATTATTTTATTATGGATTCTTGCAACTATTTTTTTGAGGTATGAGAGAATACATTTCCTTTTTGATTGTTTTCTCAAAGTGTCTGTTGTGGGTGGAGTTATTTCAACCCAATCAACGCCCAGTCCACTAAAGTACTAAGGAAAACCAAAAATAATTTAAAAGGAACCCAAATCATGGCAGATCCAGAGTAACAGTCATGTGAAAAAGTAGGTCAACCCCATGAAATGTGTTTTTCTTTTTTTCATATTTGGATATGTTAAGAGTTGATCTTCATTTAAACAGTACCTATACATTTCAATTTTGTAGTCCATTGTTAAATTTAAATAACTATACACATGTGGAAAAAGTAAGTACACCCCTATATTTATCAGCACCTCAAATATCTAAAGATAGAATCAGTGCACCAGATCACATTTAAATGCTTTTAGAGATAATTTTAGAGATCATCTTGTCTGAACTTCTCTTATTTAAAGCCCAGACATTTATTTTGGTTTGTTATTTGTTGTTGGAGTAAAGTATGTGTTATCACCATGCCTAGATTGAAAGAGTTGTCTAAGGCCTTCAGGTTATAGGTGGATATGAAACTTGGTAGGGATTTAAAAAGATCTCCAGACAATCGGAAATCAACCACTCCACTGTCTGGGAGATCATCTACAAGTGGAGAAGACTTCAAACAACTGGCAACTGGTCCAGGCCAGGTTGCCCCAGCAACTTTAGCTCAAAAGCAGAATGCAAAATAGTGAAAGAAGTCTCAAAAAATGCAGGACTTTATCATGAGACATACAGGTAGCTTCTGCCACTGTTGAGGTCAAAGTGCAGTTGTCTACCATTAGAAAGAGGTGGCACCAATTGTTGTGCTAGGAGGAAACATTTGCTCTCCGGAAGGAACATACTAGACTAAAATTTGTCCATGAGCACCTAGGCAAAGCCCAGGACATCTTGAAATGTTTTTTTCTATGCATAGACAAGTCAAAAATAGAGTTATATGGCCACAGTACCAGAAGACATGTTTGGCAAAAATCAACAACAGCATTTGGTCAGAAGAACCTAATACATAAAAGCATAGTGGTGGAAATGTTTTCATTTGGGGCTGCTTTGCTGCATTGGGGCCTGACAGCTCACCATCAGAGATTCCACTATGAATTCTTGATTATATCAAAAGGTACGCAAGGATAATGTGAAAAGACTGAACAACAACCGAAAGTGGACCTTACACTATCACGATGACCCTAAGCATGCCAGTAAATCCACGAAGGAATGGCTGAAAAAAAGAAATGGAGGGTTCTGGAATGGCCAAGTCAAAGACTGGATCTCAATCCCATCAAGAAAAAGAATATTAAGATGTGACATGATTGAAGTGTTTAAAATTATGAAGGGAATTAGTAAAGTGGATCAAAGCTGTTATTTTAAAACGAGTTCAACAAGAACACAGGGACACAGTTGGAAACTTGTTAAGGGTAAATTTTACACAAACAGTAATTATTCTTTACACAGAGAACCATAGACACTTGGAATAAGCTACTAAGTAACGCGATAGACAGTAAGACTTTAGGGACTTTCAAAACTCAACAATATTTTTTTAGAAGAATTAAGTGGATAGGACTGGGGAGCTTTGTTGGGCTGAATGGCCTGTTCTCATGTAGAATGTTCTGTTCTAATGTTCTACAGTAATGAGATGCTGTGGGGGATTTGATATGACCTGTACATGTAAGATACCCCTCACACATATCACAGCTGAAAGAATTCTGCATGGAGCATTGAAAAAAACTTGTTCTCTGTCGATGCTAGAGGCTGCTATAGGAAGCGGCTACTTGAGGTTGTTTCTGCTAAATGGGGCAGTGCCAGCTATTAGGGACAAGGTTGTTCTTACTTTTTCCATAGACAGAACTGACAAATCTGTTTGTTTTCAATGAATAAATTATTGTAAAGTCAATTTTTTTTCTCTTATGATAGATAGATAGATATAGATAGATATATACTTTATTAATCCCCAAGGGGAAATTCACAGTTTGTAAATATAAATTCACAATATGAATGTGAAATTATGAATTTATAAATTCACAATTTATAGCTCCATTATCTAAAACTGTTGTTTAAATGAAGATTGTTTAGTGAATGAGATCCAGTTCTCAATATTAGGGCTGGTTGTGCCATTAATCCTCAATGCACAGAGCTTCGGGATTATCACATTGTAAAAAGAGTATAAAAACCAGTTAGTACCCTGTAGCTAGCTGCCTGTGATGTTAGAAGGAATGTGGAAGCTCCAACTTTTAATTAGACCCACTGCATCGAATCTTCTAGGACGGTGCATCAAAACAATATTGAACTACTTTAACACATTTATGTTTGATAGAATGCTCAGTGGGGGCAGGTGGTCTTTTGGCCTTGGAACCCCTGCAGGTTTGTTTTCAGCAGCATCTCACTGGCTGGAGTTTTTATTTTCTTGTCCTTCTTGGCCATGTGACTAGAGCATTGAGTTTTACATCATAACCATTAGTGGCTTAAAACCCTAGTTTATTTAATAGCAGCTTAATCCATGCTTAAAGGCTCAACCATTTCTATTACTTTTTTGTTTATCTGTATTGCATAAGTTTATATTTTTTTGTTATTGTTTGTATCAAGGGCGGCACAGTGGCGCAGTGGTAGCGCTGCTGCCTCGCAGTAAGGCAACCTGGGTTCGCTTCCTGGGTCCCCCCTGCATGGAGTTTGCATGTTCTCCCTGTGTCTTCGTGGGTTTCCTCTGGTTGCTCCAGTTTCCTCCCACTGTCCAAAGACATACAGGTTAGGTGCATTGGTGCCGGGTGTGTGTGCCTTGCAGTGGGCTGGTGCTCTGCCCAGGGTTTGTTCATGCTTTGCGCCCTGTGATTAGCTCCAGCAGACCCTCGTGACCCTGTGTTAGGATATAGTGGGATGGATGGATGTTTGTATCAGTTTATTACTAGCCACCATACCTGTCAGTAATAATTGAAAAAAATATTTACTATATCTTGCAGAATGGCACGTACCTTCAGTGCCCTTCCTCCGTAATTTCATGTGTGAAAGTCTCTTCACCAACACTCCCTCTCTCGAGCGTGTTCCTGTAAAGCCTGTTTCTCACACTCTGTAATTGTTTTCAAAGCACCTTTCTCACCTCCTGTCTAGTTTTATACTTACCATCTTTTAAACTGACTCATTCAGCATGACTCATATGCCTTTGTACTCCTGGTGCATCTCACACTTGTACTTCCTCTTTCATCGTGTCACCAAAGCCAAACTGACCAATCAGATTTTTCAGAGGGTCTGGACACAGAGACCTTAGTGTTTTATTATCTAGTAGATCTTTAAATTTTACTTTTTATTTTTAATTCTAATTTTTTGCTTTAACTTATTGTAAAGCACTTTGAGCTACATGTTCTGTATGGAAATATGTGATACAAATGCATGTTGTTGTTTCAAACAAGAAGCCAGTGCAGGTTTGGCAGCAATGGAACTGACTGAAAGATTCATATGCTGGAGAAGGGTAAAACAGAGAGCAGTGAACTCTACTAAATTAATATGTATTATTAAAATTAGATTAAAAAGAATATTAATAGAAGGAATCAATGACAGAGAAAGTCAAAGACAAATGATCAAAAGGGAGACATAGAAGCATGCATAGGAACCTACAGTGGGCCTTTAGAGATCTTAGTGGGTTTTCTCATAGATATGAAATATAGGTGATGGGCAAACTTAATTTGTGTATGCTGTTGATTGGGATATTTGGACAAAATGGTGTTCTTTAAATAAAAATATTTTCACAGTATAAATTGAGTTTGGAAATATATTTGTGTACAGGTAAAGAGCCGATGTGGGGATATAGTGACACTAAGCTTGTCCTATAGAATGATCTCACCTGAAATTGGAGGAATGTGAAAGATGTGATGATGAAGAAATAGAGGACCTGTATCATAGCGAATGAAATGTTCAGTGTTTAAATCATCATTTATTAAACACAAATAGACTGGCCAGAAGAAATACTGTAAGTCAAGCTTTATAAATCTAAGTCTGTTAGAGAATCTACCTTGTCTGACTGGTCATGGATCAAAGTCGAGTGCTTAATGTTAGGTCTCTTAGGAAGGATCAAATTTCAGACCAACAGTTAATGAAGAGAAAGGGAAAGCATGGAACTTGCAAACTTTATGCATTGGACAATATTCATTTTAAAAATAGCCAACTGTTAACAATGTGGTTATGGTTAAGAGATTCTTTAACATTTTCACGGACTCTGTGTTAGTTACAGATATTATGTGTCTGGTTAGAAAAAACAATGAGATAGTTCAGAATTAATTTCATTCAATATTATAGCAATACTGATTCATTTGAGAAAAGAGACATAACTGTTTTTGATAATCTCTGTTTTGTGACAGTGTGTCCACCCAGTGTGACTCCACCGCCTTCAAGTGCTCCATCAACTCCAACACCTACCCACTGCCCCTGCCTTAACAATGGAATTTGTCAGAATGGAGTTTGTTTTTGTACAGATGAGTGGAAAGGAGAGGTTTGTGAGATTGGTAAGCCTTATCTGCTCTTCAAAATTGATTTTTCTATTTATACACAGTGCACTACAAATGTTAACACTGAAGTCTATGTTGATCAATTATATTTCAACCCGTCTTAGACAGGAAGCATAGCTAGTTTAAGTATAAAGAATAATTGATACCAACTCATTCTGAAAATAAACATTTAATTTTCCAAAACATTCTTGGACTCCTAAAGCATTCAGACTCCTTAATTTTTCCACATTTTCGTAATATGTGGAGACCTTCTGAAAAAACATCATTTCTAATTAATTTGTGCCTAAAGGTCTTTTGAAGGGATTTCTGCCTCCAGTTTTTAAAATTAAATTGTCTGACAGGCTATCCACTGCACTGCTGTAAGTACACCCCCTCCCATTGTGATATAAACACAGGACATAGAGGCTACTGCAAAAAAAGGACACCAAAGGACATAAACATTTGTCTGAGAATGACTGTGAGGGGTGACATCTCTCTTACACAGCTGCAGTCATACAGCTTGCAACAGACTCACTCACTTGAACCCTGCCACAGTTCATATAAGCTTCATTTCACTGAATGATATTTCAGTTTTACCATAAACTGGACACTTCTTCAGTAATATTATACTGTTTTTATGAGCCTCAGCCAAGCCCTGATTTGAGTCCATGTAAAAAGTGTATTGCAGCTGAGACTAGGGGGAGTTGGGGACGTTTGATCTAATGGATCACAAAGTTCACAAAGTGGTTCTTCTTTCTGTTTCCACACAAGATAGCTGTCAAGGCTAAGCATAATCAAAAGTAAAGTCAGCCCATCAGGGCTTCTAGTTACATATACATTTTCCAGCTCCTAAGCAGCAATTTTCCCCACAATCTTCTTTAAAGATGGTTTTTATTTGATTGAGATGCTTACTCACCCTACAAAAAAGCTTTCAATGGGGTCTGTCATTATTTCTATACTTGGCATAGATAAGACACATAAGGAGAGGTCCAATCAAGTCCAGAAAGAGATGGATACATAAAAAATGAATATTTGTATGACAGAAACCTCTATGACATCCACTCCCACCTGCAGTACCTCTTATATCCTAGAACAGTGGTTCCCAACTGGGATGCTAAGCAATGAAGCACAGTGGAAGAGCTTTGTCACCCAATGACACCATCACTGCATTTCAAAAACAGATGAACCATCCATCCATCCATCCATCCATTTTCCAACCCGCTGAATCCGAACACAGGGTCACGGGGGTCTGCTGGAGCCAATCCCAGCCAACACAGGGCACAAGGCAGGAAACAATCCTGGGCAGGGTGCCAACCCACCGCAGGACACACACAAACACACCCACACACCAAGCACACACTAAGGCCAATTTAGAATCACCAATCCACCTAACCTGCATGTCTTTGGACTGTGGGAGGAAACCCACACAGACACGGAGAGAACATGCAAACTCCACGCAGGGAGGACCTGGGAAGCGAACCCAGGTCCCCCGATCACCCAACTGCGAGACAGCAGCGCTACCCACTGCGCCACCGTGCCGCCCCAGATGAACCATACAGTTAAAATTGCTGCGCTACTGCCAGTATCATAGATGGGCTACATATAAGCAGCCGGCGTTGCAAACAAATCAGTCACCCTTGTGCCCCCCTGGCAAAAATGTCAATCAAACCAAAAAAATCAGTGATATTTAAAGATTAGGGCTTGCACAGAAATCGATTTTAGATCTCACCCATCTCTATATATCATTGCAATGTCCGGATGACACCCCTCATTCAGCTTTGGTGAATCACGACACGGCCTTCCTCTTTGTTGCAACACCCTGAAATTCCATCTAGCACCCCTTGGCAGGCTGGGAACCCTGCCCTAGGGCAACATTATAAGTATAACAACCTGGTTATTGGTAGTATGTGGTTTTTTCAGTATATTCAAAATGTAAATAGACCATTCATAGCCCTTTCAGTTAGTCCAACTACATCCTCATACCCGTCAAGGCCTACTGTGCCCTACTCCTATTATTCACTGCTCTTTTTCTGCAATTGCTAGAACCCAACCACCAAGTTATAGTTTGAATATACAGTATAATAATATTTTACTGCTTAATACTGAAAGCAAACTACTGTTTTACTTAGGATAGGTGACACATGAACATTCTGCTTAATTTCACATTATGTAACAATATGAATATTTTATTTGCATCTAAAAATAAGCCCTAACCCATGCTTTTTTAATTCTTCTTCTTCTTCATCCTGAAGCAAACTTCTGTAATAGTAGCACCAGTGTGTCCCTCACATTTGACAGGATACTGATTGGCTATTCAGGCTACTCCAAGGAGGAATGCGAGGAAAACACAGCAAATGGTAAGCACACTCATTAGACTGTCCTACTGTATTAACAAATTCAAAAGGCCTATACAGGAGCTGTCAGCCTCCCAGAATGAAACCCCACTGGCAATGTTCAGGTGCTGCTATCCAGAGTTGTTAACTACATAGGCTTTGCCCCCCAATGATCCTAAACTCAATTAAGTGAACTACAACAATGAACTGATGGCTAAATGATTTTAGTGTAATTATGTCCAGCAGGAAGGGAATAGCTCCACAAACTGACCTGGTTCACTATTGGGAAATGCACCATGAAAAGGAAGCTGTGCTTACAGAAAGCTGACAAAATATCAACAACAAAACCCAATTAAGATAGAAATGAGTGATGATGTACGAGATCAAGCAATATTCTGTTCCCAGTAAAATTGAACAAGTAATAAAATAAATAAAATGGATATTTTAAAAAGGTATTATAGACCAGGTTTCCTAACTGTGAAAAACGTTGACAGTACTAATAAAGGCCATTACATTTGAACTCTATAGAGAAATTCTAAATAGAATATAAACGTGAGGGAAATCAACATTAACTGTTGGGCTCTCAAATTCAGGAGGCACTAAAATTATATTTTCTATAAATCTCATAGATAGATAGATAGATAGATAGATAGATAGATAGATAGATAGATAGATAGATAGATAGATAGATAGATAGATAGATAGATAGATAGATAGATAGATAGATAGATAGATAGATAGACATACTTAACACTATAGTCTAAACACACACCAGAAAGACTAAAAAGGAAGGAAATTAAAAGGAAAGAAAAACTTCTGCTTTGGCAGTTGCAGTCGCAGTGAGGCATTATAGAGGTGGTGTAAAGCTGTTGGTATAAAGGAGCCCCATCTTACCAAAAGCACAAAAATATCATCTGGTATTGGCAGGATTCTTCTTTTTTTATTTTTGCTGGAAAAATGGGATGTGTTTGGCTGCCAAGAGCATACTTCTTAAAATAATAGGTGAAGTCAGGGCTACAGAAATTGATCTATAAGAAAATATCAAATTCACTTCAATTCATACAGGCTCAGGCAGTACAGGCTCAGAATGCTGTGACAAGTCCACAGGTAAAATACATTTACAGTCTTTGCAAATTATTAATTACACAAAGACACAGATTACTTTAAATACACAGGAAAACAAAGTCATTCCAAACAGTTAACAGAAATGGATCCCAACAATATCTGTCAATTGACATTATCTTTTAAATGGCTAGTTCACAATGGAGGAGAGGAAAATAAAAACTCATGGGAAAAATAAGCCTCTGGAGGGTTCACGGTTAGTAATAACAGATAATAATGTCAGACTCAGTCACAGTCCTGGAGACCTCAAGCTATTTCAAGCTTTGCCTTTTTTGCTCTTCAGATCTTCTTTGATTAAGAGCATTTTTTGATGAAAAAATCTTTTATATAAAAAGATTCTTTGTTTCCCCAGTGTTGCACAAGCCAAAGGGTGATGGTCCCTTCCTCTTGTGGGTGTCTTTGCTACAGTTTGTTGGGATATTTATGATTAGGTACTCCCAAGCTCAGGACAAGCCAGACACAGCAAAGATAAACGGAACAGAAGAGGGTCAATAACAGTTCATAATACTTGCAACATATATATTTTTTTTTTATAAATGACTAACAAACAGCAGCTCTAATCAGAGTATGCCACACTAAAGTACAGAGTCTTCAGCCTGGTCTTAAAAGCTGAAAGCAAAGGGTCATCCTTTAAATAAGCAGGCAGGTTTGGCTCTGTAACTAAAAGTTCAACCTCCTACTCTTATTTCATTATCCTTTGGAATCTTTAGTAGGCTGACATCTTGAGATCTTAATACCTAATCTCTTAGTAAGTAATGATAAGTTCAGATAAATAAGCAGGGCATTGGCCATTTCATACTTTATATATTAAATGGAGGATATTGAAATCAGCACTAAGTTTAACTAGGAGACAGTGTAAAGACTTGAGGACTGTAGTTATGTTTTCTGTGGTTCTTGTAATGATTCTTGCACCAGCATTTTGAATTAACTGAAAGCTGTTTAAAGAATGGTTTGAGAAGCCAGTGAATAAACACAATGTTATTGTCAATTGTACTAGAAAAAAATTAATTAATAAATTTCTCAGTATCCTGCACATTTAGAAAACATATTAATTTTTCAACATGTTTAAAACTGAAAAACATGTTTTGTGTAATTTAGTAATGTGTCATCTCTGACCATACTCTTAAAGGGTAGTATAATGCCCATATTTCAGGCTGGGCACCATGCACATTGGCCTATTAGTCAGGGTGTCTTGTAGCCACTTGCCAGCCTTTAATGACTGCTCACCCATCTTTGGTAGTGGGCTAGTCATCCCTGGCATCTGCAGGACTTCCAGCCTTCTATTGCACAGAGAAAACATTGCATGTTTCTTTCGAGGGCACCATCTTCTTTCCCTTATGTTGTTTTCTTTGCATCTCTTGTATTTTGTCATTTTTATTCTACTTTCTGTGTAATTCTGCTTTCTCTTGAAAATCTATGAAATGGGTCTTAATTGAAATAAGCCGTGTCACCCGTTACACCTTTTCTTAAATGTCTATCCAGTCTTAAGAAAATCACATTTTTACCTTTCTTCTAATTCATGAATTATATTGGTAAAAACTGAAATTTAAACACATCGTCGATTTATCGGATGTTCATCAAACATGTTATGCATTATGCTTATGTCATAGAATTTGAAATCAGACATAAATCTGGTTCCATGTTTATTTATATTTAATATCTGCACTTGGGGAACTCCAGTTTGCTTCACAAAGAACAACTAAGTGCTAGAAACCCATTGTCAATTATTATGTCCACTCATGAGCTGTTAATTTCCTGGGATGTAACAAGAATAATTATGTTGGGCCATATAACTGTGGAGATCAATGAAGAGAGTAGCGAGAGACAGGACTACTAGGAAAAAGTACTGCATGGATGTGGCCCTTAAATGTTATGGAAATAGTGGTCCTCTATCAGAGGTGTCTTTAGTAAAACAGGACTGAGGAGTGACATCATAAATTACTAGTCTCTCTCGCTTTAGGATAGTCTACATCTATACTAATTAATAAAAGGCAAAGCCCTCACTGACTCACTGACTGACTGACTGACTGACTGACTGACTCATCACTAATTCTGCAACTTCCCGTGTAGGTGGAAGGCTGAAATCTGGCAGGCTGATTCCTTACAGCTTACTTACAAAAGTTAGGCAGGTTTCATTTCGAAATTCAACGCGTAATGGTCATAACTGGAACCTCTTTTTTCACAATATACTGTAATGGACGGCAGCTCGATGGCTGTGGGAGGAGGAGTTGAGTGTCACGTCATCACGCCTCCCATGTGATCACGTGAAAAGACTGTGAATGCAGTAGGGAGAAATGAAGGAGGAGCCGCAAACAGCTAAGAACAAAAAATTCATTAAACAATTGAGAAGGGAGCGAAACAATAAGAAGCGAGCGAG